>NC_134403.1:330323815-330531315 GCF_038048845.1 Mixophyes fleayi | reverse complement strand
TGACCACTAGTACTGATGCTACTAGGAGCTGTCGCGTGACCACTAGTACTGATGCTACTAGGAGCTGTCGCGTGACCACTAGTACTGATGCTACTAGGAGCTGTCGCGTGACCACTAGTACTGATGCTACTAGGAGCTGTCGCGTGACCACTAGTACTGATGCTACTAGGAGCTGTCGCGTGACCACTAGTACTGATGCTACTAGGAGCTGTCGCGTGACCACTAGTACTGATGCTACTAGGAGCTGTCGCGTGACCACTAGTACTGATGCTACTAGGAGCTGTCGCGTGACCACTAGTACTGATGCTACTAGGAGCTGTCGCGTGACCACTAGTACTGATGCTACTAGGAGCTGTCGCGTGACCACTAGTACTGATGCTAGTAGGAGCTGTCGCGTGACCACTAGTACTGATGCTAGTAGGAGCTGTCGCGTGACCACTAGTACTGATGCTAGTAGGAGCTGTCGCGTGACCACTAGTACTGATGCTAGTAGGAGCTGTCGCGTGACCACTAGTACTGATGCTAGTAGGAGCTGTCACGTGACCACTAGTACTGATGCTAGTAGGGCTGTTACTGTTTTTTTTAACCTGACATAAGTGATGTGCAATTTCAAAATGTTAAATTTAATGATACAACAAATGAATATTGGTTAGCTAAGCATTTGTATGTAATAATATATTCAAAGATACAAAGAAATCTATAATATTTAACTATACTTATTATTACCCTTTTATTGTTTAAAATATAATTGCAATATTTACTTGTTTTAAATCACCTTTTTATTTAAAGAATAATAGAATTGTAATTGTAATAGAAGTTGCAGTAATGTAAAATACATTTTGTAAATTTTGCAAATATATTTAGAAACCATAACGTTAAACAGATGTAACGTAAGAAAATTAAATTGATTTTGTAATGTGAAACTAAACCTGAAAAAATTGCTACAGATGATGGTTAGCGGTATTGTATGTTCCTAGAATGCCTCTAGTTAATAAGATTATTCACAAGTCGCTACTTGGTAGCGAGCCGTTATGTGTCTGGCTTATAAATTATATATATAACTTATCATTTCTCACCTTTAAATTTTCTTATTGCATTCTTCCTTGTAATCCTTCTCCCTGTGTTTTGGTTTAATGATTTTGTCTCTCTTTATGTCTAACAATGACTTGCTGTCTAACCTCTCGTCTCTCTCCTGTTCTTCCTTGTGCTGCATTGGATGTAGAACTCGTCCCAGGGGTGTGCCTCAGAGGTACTGTGTGACTTACAGCAGACAATGACTTTGTTATCCCTTTATCATGGGACTAATCAGACAGATAATATTGCTCCTGACAGCTCCTAATGAACTCGACTTCTCCCAGGAACATTACAGGGCTCATAATTCTTTTCTCTTTGCAATGTTTTTTTTTTTATTTTCACCACAAGTCAATAACTGATATTTAAAGGGGGATATCTGATGAAGGACAGACTTACCCCTAAAACAGGAGGTTATGTCTGTAGAATTTGGGCCTCATTTAGAATTTGGAGTAAAGCAAAAACATATGAGAATGTTTTGTACTCTGTTGCACTGAGGGGGGAGGATCTGTGTGGACAGACTTAGACTTGGGAGGGGGCGTGTCCTAGCGCCACTCTAAATTGCAATGTAAATCTAAGGCTGCCCAGTATCGTGTGCTCAATGTGAACGCTGACGGTATATTCCCTGCATGCAATATAAATAAATGCACCCCTTGTATTGCTTCATTTGTTTTTGGTCTTAACCCCAAACTGTAAGTGAGGCCCTGTATGTCAGTAGAGCAGCAAAATACAGCAGGCATCTACTTTTGTGCATCATGTTTGCTTACAAGATGTTCTCTTTTGATTTATTAAATCCCCACTTGATTCCACATTGGGCATCGGTATATCATTTATTGCTCTATAGTCACAAACTGTTTGTTTTATTCTTGTACAGCAGAGTAGTTGAATACGAAATTGAAACCCTGAATATTCATAAAACATTCAAACTTTGCCTCCAAAATAGATTGATCATTATATGTACAACATACAGTATATGTCATTAAATCATTTCAAGTGGCAGTGTCCGTTAGAAAGCCACTTATGTATTACATGTCCTAAGCCCTGCTTAATCAGCACTGTTTTATATATAAAAGATTTTCCCTTACAATATAAAGTTATTGAAGGCAGCATTCCATCCTCTGTGTGCACTTTCTGGCTTTTATTTTTTTTAAATGGTGATTTTTAATGATGAGCTAGAATGACATCATGGCCTCATACTGTATACGCTAAGAAAACAAAGATAAGCCCCATTCAGTATTGATTTATTGTGATTATTATTCATTTAATGTAACCAGTTCTCCAAGTGATTGCTGCTGCATTAAGTAGAGAAACAATACAAAGAATTATGGATTGTTGTTGGAGGTTCAGTATTGTATAAACGTTTATATAGCACAGGAGTGTCCGATTGTATTCTACAGTGATATAGTCATAAAACGATAACATGTTTTGTAGCGCTGTACATAGTAAGTAATAAACATGAAGCAATAGGAGTGTGAACCCAGCTCAAACAGCTTAAAACCTAAAGGCAAAAGAAATACAAATGAGTTTAAGTCCTTAAGTTTACCACATTGCTCAGCTCAGATTCCTCCCATTTGCTGTTTTTTGTAATTGAGCATTAAGCTGGGTACACACTACAGAAATTTCGACCAACTTTTTATGCCGAGCGATTTTACATGCGATCGATGTTCCGATCGCACGGTCCATGGACTGCATACACACTAGCCTTGTTTAGGACGATAAAGGGAAGAGCGGACGTCCCTTTAGCGACTTTTTACAGCCATGTTGTTGTGAGCGATGACTGTAATTTCGTACTCACTGTTGTGGATCGGTCGGAAGTTTATACACACTACACAACGGAAACGAGATTGGATCGAAAATATTAAACGGTACGACCAACCAAATGAGGCGACAATCGTCCATTTGGGCAGACTTTCGAACACGTGTCACTGCACACACTGACCCGACTTTTGAACGAGCGGTCGTATGTCGGCTGATTTAGCCGATTATTGGACGAAAACCTTGTAGTGTGTACCCAGCTTTCCTGACCCAGGGTGTCAAAGGCAGTTGATTGGACAGACTGCAGCCAATCGGCTCCCTTCCATACCATTCCTCAGTCCTGGTTACCTTCAGAAATGTGTATGCCTAGAGAAATTAGTGAGCATGGGTGCGATTGTCCGGTCTGGTAACTGTTGAGCTCCTGTCAAAGAGATCTGTGCGATTTTACTGGCTGGGTTAAGGGTTCTATTATGTGTATATAAAGATCAAATAAACACTCTCTTTCTGCATTATATATGTCGCTGTAAGTTTTGACACGCGAGCTGCTAATGAATGTGTAGAAACACAGATGAATTGTGTGGGCTACATAGCAGCAGACACGGTTTAATTGTGTTTGGTGATCTGCAAACTGTCCAAATGATAGATGTGAGCTATGGATATAACATGTTAATTCTTGTAAGGGCCTCGATCTGAATTGTGACATAATGAATTACCAGGCTCTGTGTGACTAATTTCTTTCTCTCCAATTGCCAACACAAAGACATCCCCAACAAAAGACAACTGGTGGGTAGTTAGAGGCTCCTTTATTACAAGCTCAGGTCTCCAGGCAACTATAAATGGCCATGGTAGATCTAATATACATTGGGAAGTCTACTGTATCCCCTGTGATTAACATGTAGCAGTTAGTAGAATCCCTTGTTCAGCTATAAGCATCATCTACCGAACTAGAAGAAACGATTTTTAAGCTGTATATACAGTTATAAACAAAATAGATGGGTTTTAATATATAACTAACCAGTTACTAGTTTACTACAATGCTCAGCTACAATTTACAGCCACACTTCTGGGTGCCGAAGCCAAAGGAATAGTACAAGGATTAAAGGCGGCACTCACACAGAATCTTGTTATCCTAAAGGTTCTAGATGCTCACCAATAGGTTGTAAAGAGCCTGGAGTTCTGTGTGTAAAAACAATCATCTAGTCCTCACCAAGTCCTAAAACTTGGAAAAAAATCTAGTTCCATGTGTCAAATAACACACAACAGATTTTACGTTGTCATTATATATTCGGCAAAAATATTCCACCATGAAGATATGTTGTGTATAAAAAATAAATAAAAAATAGCAGTAGATACACTCTTACTGGTTCCATAACATTAAAGAAGGTTGTTTGAGCCAGGTGCTGCTAATAAAGTGCAGCTCATTATTTGGTCATAGGGCAGTGGTACCACCACTATATAAAAGCAGAACCTTTTGACAGTTTGGTCTGAGCCATTCAGGTTTGTGTTTAGCACCATGCCAAGGAGAAGATACATCTGCATTAATCTCGGTGAAGCAATTGTTGCTGCTCATCAGTCTGGAAAGAATTCCCTGAAAGAGCAAATAGAATGATACTCTGAGAAATCGTAAGGAGGGTTTTATAAGCCTCTGTCAACAAAGTAACGTTCATAACTATGCTTTCAGAACAAGTCTGACCAAGTATGGCTTTCATGGAAGAGTAGTCCCTTCTCTGATAAAAAAAAAACCCCAAAAACATTGCAATATAGCTTAGGTTTGCAATGTTGCATCTCAGCAAAGCATCATAAGTCTGGAGCAATGTCCGTTGGGTGTCCGAGACCAAAATAGAGTTGTGTGGCCGTAATGCATAAAACCATGTTTGGAGAAGTTCAAAAACATCATCTCACCAGAAGTATTGTGAGGGTTGGGGGTTGTTTTTAGCCTCGGATCTGAGAAACATTACAAGTATTAAACATTGGTATTTGAATACTATCATTGAGTCCACCATGAACTCCTCTTTATTCTAATATTCTAGAGAATGAGGTCATCTGGCCAACAACTGAGCTCTGCTGAAATTGTATCATGCACACCAGCAAATCTACAACTGAATGGCTAAAAATAAATCCAGACCTCAACCCCACTGCGATGTTCTGATGACACCTAAAGAGAGTTGTTCATAAGAGAATGCCCCTCAAATATCCATGAACTCAAGCAACGTTATAAGGAGGAGTGGAGCAAAATTCCTCAAATATGATTAGTACAGTGACCATAAAACTCACACATACATTTAGTACAAGCTACTGAGTCACGGGGTGTGGTTACTTTTTCACACATGGCGTCTCTGTTTGGCTTACTCGATGAATAAGTTGTGGCAAAGGAAAATTTGTTATGGGTTACTTATCACATGAGACTAGAGTTGTCAAAGTTTAGGACTCGTGATTGTTAACTATGTTTTGATATGTGAAAACTGATCTGATCACATGTGTCTATGTATGATGTGTGCGTGGACTTGCTGATGCTTGGAGTCCTATGTGAAATGTTTTGGTTTGCCAGTGAGTTTCTCCCTGCAGACTAGGCTATGTGTAAACGGCGTTGATCATTTCCATCGCTTTCCGTTATAGACAGCCGCACAGAGGAGAGACTGATTCTCACATAGAAATCATTGCTCTCTATAAAGAGACACACCGGTCACTGCACACGGCTGTCTTCCCAAGGCACTGAGGCAGGTGACATAAAGAGTAGAACATGTTCTCTATGTCCCTGCTCAGTCCTCCGCCTTGTGAAGATGGACAGACCCGAGTTCTCTCTGTGTGAGGTTCTCCCTCCTTCTCTGTACACCTGTCAGACATGAAATGGAACGATCACCTGTTTGATCTGACAATGTTCCTATAAAAGGTTTCAGAGTGCTAGCTGTTATAGAGAAGACATTTTCAGTAATAGTATTCCAAAGCCAACATTTAATACTTATATGCATATAACAATCATATATCTATGTTCATCCTTGCTTTAGCTAGGTTGCTGAGCACTTCAAGATTTGTTCTATTTTTATTCTAGTCTAATTTTGTAATTTGCAAATTGCCAATCTAGAGAGCTCACTTCTCCTTATGGCCATTCAAATTGTCAGCCTCGTCCCACCTCCCTAGTATCCTCCATTCCTGGCCTCCAACTGTTAATGACTGTGTTTTTGGTTCCTGGTCCCACAATCACTATAAATAAGGCTATATTTAATATTGATTTACCAAACGAATATCAAATAAATAAAATTTGCTATTATGGACTTAACTGTGTCATTTAAAATATATTGAATATTCTTTTAGGACCCTATGTCAGCGAAAATGCCTTCTGCTACAAAGTAGTCCTGCTGTTGTTTTTAAGTTTTTAGAAATAAAAGTACAAAGAATGTTGTTATTGTAGTCACAAAATAGCGTACGTTCAAAGCTACATACATCATCAGTTATTAGAGCTATTTGCATTAAGTGCAAGGTATGTTGCTATTACATTAATGGAAGTTTAGTGGTGTGAATAAAGGATATAGCCCTGGGTTCATACTTGTTTTTAAAATTAACTTTTTACAAGAAACAATAAGTAAATAAGCCCCATAGAGTTCAAAATAATGTAGTGTAATTCAGGACAGAAAAGAGCATATACAGAATTATTTATAGTAAACATTTATACCGCAGAGATCTAAAAATAATTCCTATATTCATCATTTAATTGCTACATAACACATGTATATCACGAATAACATACTGGTAGGTTAATTGGCTGCTATCAAATTGACGTGTGTTTGTGTGTGTGTGTGTTTGTGTGTTTGTGTGTGTGTGTGTGTGTGTGTGTTTGTGTGTGTGTGTTTGTGTGTGTGTGTGTTTGTGTGTGTGTGTTGTGTGTGTGTGTGGTCGGTCTCCAAAGGGGCAGGGACTGATGTGAGTTCTCTGTACAGCGCTGTGGAGTTAGTGGCGTTATATAAATAGATGATGATGATTAGAAGTACAAATGTTTAAACTGAACTGTTATTCATATAACATTGCAATGGCTAGGAGTACTGAAGTCCTGTATTGGCCACCTGTACTAATGGCTCCAGGAGAACTGTAACTAATATAATGATTACTGGCATGCTAGTTACAGTTAGATTCACTTTACCTTGGGTCTATAGGTATTGGCAATAGAGGAGACCAACTGGAATACAAATGTGAATCTCTTTCAATCATTAAATAAAAATATTTATAAACGTGCACTTATTTAGTATCTTCCTTCTCTGGAAAATTTAGATGGTGCTTGGGGTGATTTTATTATACTTTCCTCATTTTGGTAAGCTTTGGCGGAATTTGACAGTTTTTTTTATAGTTCTCCACCTCCTGTCATCTTATTTTTCCCTATATATCTATGTATATTATAATTTTAAATCTAGTTATTTCAGTATGTTCCTGAAGGGAAGTACTGTCAGGGGAGGGAAAGAAACAATCAAAGTTTACTTGACTATGGCAAAACATTATTCCTTATGAATCAAATAAATTTCAAGACTAAATATGGGTCTGTCATTAATTTACAAAATACAGTCACTAAGGGGTCAATATTAATTTAGTTTTCCTGATTGGTTGTTAAATGTAGTGAAATAAGAATGAAAAGACATTGGTTTCATGTCCGTTATTTTAACACTACCCCGTCCCCCCCTTCTTTACTTTCCTTAAAGACTTGTGAGACTCATTGCAGAGGGTATGATGACTACAGGTTGATTCTGCCCTTATGATCCAGCGCTGGTCCTTTGTGTTGTAGCACTGCTTACTGTATTATTATACAATATGTTGATGTGCTTTGTAATTACAACTTTAGACATTGTTTGGGCACTTTTTTTTTTTTTTCTTTTTTTTTTTTGCACCAGTGCCCTAAGTTGGATTATATTCCTGCCAAGTCTATTGTTTATGTCGTTAAGTTTTCTCTTATGCACAGTGTTGGGTGGCATGGGCTAATCTAGTTTCTTTGTTATAATATTTAATTTATATTTCTGTGTTACAGTTTGGACCTGTCTGAGCTCGCTAAAGCTGCCAAAAAGAAGCTTCAGGCTGTAAGTTCTGTGAGCCGGTGTAAGGCGTGTTCCGTGTGTGCTTCAAATAGCGTGTGCTTCACTTACATTATATCTTACAGACGTGATCATCCATGTTCCCTATCCTCGTCTGTCAAGTTTTTTTGATGCCTTATTCTGAGTGGCATTTTTTGATGTCTTCCTTAATCACTTACTGCTCCAATCCATTGTAATTATAGGCCTGTCACTTTGTCTACGCTCTGGGCAATGCTACTTATCTAGTACTCCTCCATCCTCCATCTGCCTCCCGTCTTCTGATAGGCACTTTCACACTCCCCAATGTTTCCTCTTGATTAACCCGGCTCTCTGTTTATTCACAGCTCAGTAACAGACTGTTTGAGGAGCTGGCCATGGATGTCTACGATGAAGTAGATCGAAGAGAAAATGACGCAGGTAGAAATTTGGGGTAACACAGCTCCAGTATTAAATTTACCAGTACACCTAACCCCACTATTGTCAAACACAAAAATAACAAGTAACCTTTTTTTTTTTAAATGCATGGGGCCTGATTCATTAAGGATATTAACTTGAGAAACTTCTTATTTCAGTCTCCTGGACAAAACCATGTTACAATGCAAGGGTTGCAAATTAGTATTCTGTTTTGCACATAAGTTAAATACTGACTGTTTTTTAATGTAGCACACAAATATCAACTTTAAATTTCAGTGTACAAGTAAGCTATCAAGTATTTGTGTTCTACATGAAAAAACAGTCAGTATTTAACTTATGTGCAAAACAGAATACTAATTTGCACCCCTTGCATTGTAACAAGGTTTTGTCCAGGAGACTGAAATAAGAAGTTTCTCAAGTTAATATCCTTAATGAATCAGGCCCCATGCATTTAAAAAAAAAATTAAATTGTCAGCATCCAATGCTTAGCTCCTCTTATGTGCACCGTTACCAATCTCCCAACTTTACAGGCTTTAAAAACAAAAAAAAAAAACGTACCAGTTTCTTGTGACCTGATTGGCTATAGTCTTGTGAATATCTGACAAATCACCACCATTCCTTATAATATTGCGATTGATTGAGACATCTGCTTTAAATGGAAAGAAATTGTGCCTGTGTTACTTTTTCAGTAATGTAATATATGAGTATTCATGTGCTGTTTGCAGAAGAGGCAGCAAATAAGAAAAACCGCATAAGTGCATGATATAATTTCATTGCGTCCGTGAGTGTCCTTTAGTATTTATTATGCTGTTATTGCATAGACTGTCTTTATTGTTACAGAGGTGTACCAGTAGGTGTTGATTTTTCTTGTATTACATTTGCTGGATTATTTCTGTACCCTCACATACTGGACCTTCCAGCAGTCATAGATGAACATGTTGTTATTATGAGTCCCACCTCTTCTCTGTGCTTGTTATAGAGGGGGTAGTTGGTGGTTCTTTACACTCTTGGCAACCTATTGTAGGACTCCTCTCATACCTTTTATTTTGTAAGTAGTGAGCAGCATGATGTGTTTAGGAGCCCCATAAGGGGGCCACCTATTACCTTTCAGAGAAGTAGCACAATTCGTTCAACTCGCCCAGCAGCCAGTAACCTATTGTAGACTAGTCCAGCTGGTGAGAAGACCTAACGAATCCATCATAGATTAACCTGAGTGTGTAAATGCATTGTGATTACTTTGACATCAGTCACTAGTTAGATGAGGAGATATATGAAGTTACTGCCTGTCAGGAGTACCATGTGGTATTGTGTTACATGTTATCCACCACTGGTTTGAAGTGTGTCTGTCGCCTGCATGTGGAAGGGTCAGCCATTTTGTGGACTGAACCCGCTATACGTGAGAATGCAGCCAATCACATATCTAGGAACCAGTGACATCACTGAGACCCAGGACAAGTTGCTAGTAAATTGACAGGTTATAATCTTGTGAATATTGGTCCTACCGAAATAATGGCTTAACCACTATGTGTAAGTAATTGGATAGCACACAGCAGTCGTACAACTGCAAAAGTTGGAGAGGGGTATGGTAACTCTATGTTCTCCACTCTGTTATAAATTATTTTGTGTGTGTATAAAATAATGCACATTGCCATTAGAAGTTCAAAGAGATGCCAATATATATTTTCTTTGTTCATAACAAGGGGCCTTAATTTATTCTTGGGATGAAGGAAGCCGCTGGGTACCTTTTTTTTAAAGAGGTTTTCTCCCTTCAAATATTTTTATTGTATTATGTTCAGCGCACCCTCCTGTACCTTTTGCTAGATACAAGTTTATCTGTCTAGTTTCCTCCTGTGCTTTTCAGTCATGTCATTATAACCCCAGCTAGAGTAGTTTATTTTATTTGCCAAGGGATATGGCACAGCCGTGTTGTGCTCTATGTATTGGTTACATTGGTGCTTTCTAGATATAAATGGGTTTAATTCCAGGGTAAGCAACCCTGATGATGTAAATACATGGCAATAAAGCATAACAGGAATTTGGTATATGTTGCAGGAGAGCATGTACTGAAGGGTTCAGCAATATGCAGGGGAGCAGTAGGCTCAATACGCAAGAACAAGGGAATATGATGCAGTAGTATTACTTTCAACTATAACTTCTGATAGTCTGTTGTAAATATTTACTAGTTTTTGTAAATATTTAAATAAGTAAATACAAGCCCTTCCTATGAATAGATCATTAATTGTACATGGACTTTTACTGGCCTTTATATGCCAGCACTGTGTTATTAAGATGTAGATTTTAGAGTGCCATGAACCATTATATTTGGTGTTACCTGGAGCATAAGAATGTTTTTATCTCCCTATGTTCAGAAATGCTTCATGTTAGACTGTAAAACTATACTTTAGGCTTTACTATTTAGTATTTGTAAAAATGATGGCACTGCTGCTTTAGCTGATTATGAAGAACTTGTTTGACTATGATGAGTAAAATATACAAGGACACACCGAGGCATGTACAATATAACAGACATGTGCGACCTTCGACTAGCTAGGTGTGTGTTACTTTATAAGCAAATAGCCCCCTCCCCTCTGTGTAATGAACAAAGGAGCTATGGACTGACAAATCCTATATTATCTAAGTGCATGTAAAAATCTCTAAATGCAAATTGTAATCTGCAATAGTGATTCTGTCTTCAATGGGTTAATCGCTGGTAAAGTACTGAGACCTGTTTTGTATACTTGACAAGTTTGCACACCAGTGCCCTGCCTAATTGCACACGTTGGTGTCTTGGTTGTGGACTATGAAAAGCAGAAACCATCCAGACATAACACAGCATTTGTGGTTTTGGGATTTCAAGTCAAGTTTTGACTAGTTATCTGCTGACATAATGGGGGAGATACTGTAACACAGCGCAGCCTATCCTACTGATCCGATCACTGGTAGACTAAATCACTTTGTGTAGTGTTACTTGTGATTTATGTTCCAGGGTTAAAGTAAGAAATAAGTATTCACTGGTTATACTGGGAGATGTAAATGGTCAGAGCTTTTTTATGTCCAATATTTAAAAAAATAAAATGACACTTAATATTTTTATTATTATTTTGTGATGCACACCTTTATCACGAAGACCATCTTGGTGTACTAGAGAGGATTGCTCAGATATTTGCAAGTCTACAAGCAATGAGCACACCTGTTTATTTTATAACACACTTTCGACCAGGGCCCTGTCTGTGTGGATTTTGTATGTTCTTCCCATGTTAGGATGGGTTTCATCCGGGTGCTGCGGTTTCTTCCCACACTCCAGCAACACACTGGTAGGTTAATTAGCTTCTGACAAACTGACCCTAGTGTGTGTGGTAGGGGATATAGATTGTAAGCTCCACTGGATCAGGGTCTGGTGTGAATGATTAAATATTTTCCTTAAAATGCTGCGTAATATGTAGGTGCTCATGGGCACACGCAGGGGGTGTTTCTGGTTCTACAGAAACCCCTCTCCTCTGCGAAGAACAGTGGCCATACATAGCGCACTGTTCTATACAGCAGCCACGGCGCTGTCAAGGAAGCGTCCGCGGACGCATCTTTGACAGCGCCGCGGCTGCTGTTCAGTGCAGTGCCGCCGAAATGGAGCTGCTGCGCATGCACGGCCGCATGCGCAGCAGCTCTCTCTGGTTTTTTTGGGGGGGGGGGGAATCCCCCCTTAAAAATCCTGCGTGCGCCCCTGGTGCTATATAAATAACTTAACAGTAAATCATTTTGTTAGTAACTGTGCAGCAGGTAATGTTTACTTTATTTTTCTATCTGTCCGGGTTTTTTTTTATTCTACATCCATTCTTTTGTATAATACTGCCAACTGCTCTTTTCATACATGCTACAACGTCACCAGACTATTTTTCAATTTTTAAACAGTATGTGAATATATTATAGCAAAAGAAGTGATTGGTTATCACATATTTCACAGGATAAGGGGTTAAAAGCCTAAAGGTTGCAGGAGAAATGACAATCCCACATAGTGCCTAGTGAATTCCTTGTTATGGCTAAAGTTGGCAGGGACAGCCAGTTGATGATGGGTTAATTGCTAACAGTGTCACTAAAGCCAGGCTTCTGTGGGAGCCCCTGCACAGTGGTGGGAAGGGGAAGTTGTTGTGGGATAGGCCTTAGTCATACAATAAATATTTTGTGTTAGTGTTTAGAGGTCCTTTAACTGATTTAACTTGTATTTTTCTTTGCACAGCTCCTCTAGCTATTTGCCACAGTGTGCTTTAAGTGAATAAGTCGCTTCCAAGAAAAGAAGGGGGATGTAATAGCTGCTACACTCAATCCAGACATATTTTACTTCAGACAACTAGATCTGTTCTAAGGAACTGCATTACACAGTAACACCATAGAGCGTTCAAGGAGAACCTGAGAAACAAATGTGGAGATTTCTTTTAAGTAACAACAATATGCAAATTGCCTGATCACTTGAGGGATCTGAATTTAGAAAAATGTGCCATTGAGCTATTTATCTATCTCATGTATGTCTGTCTGTTTGTCTATGGCTGTATATTGTGTCGAGTAATGTTCATGAAGTAACTAATGAGCTGACCCACTCTTCTGCAGCAGCTTGCTATGCTAGAAAGGAGTTGGTCTTCTTACTGAGCAGGCAGAGTATGAGTGATGGCTTTGCAGAGTTGCTGTCTATGAAATGCACGGTGTGGATTGGTAGATTCATACCCGTGTCAGGGCCAGTGATGTCACAGTTACTCAGATGAATGTAATGTCAGCTTCTTGACCTGTATGAGAACACATCAGGACATTGATTAAAGATGTTAGAAATGGTCTGCATGTATCTATCTCTGTGGGTTAATTTTGTGCATTACCGGAGATAATGTACCCCCTACATTATATTATGCATATGAAATGTTTGGTGTTCCATAGTGTAAAAACCGTGTGTGTGGCCCCTTGTGTTATATGATCATTGAATCCCTTGATCCTTATAATAGTCCTTTTATATAATTGTTTCATGGGTTTTGTGACCACTTAGTACAGATTACATTATTTCTGTAACCACAGAATTGTGTGATTGAAGCACTGCAATGTCTAATACATTATCATTATTATTGTTATGTACACTGTAAGATAAAGTTACCCATTTATGGTGATCTAGTTCTGTCAGTGACCATAGAACCCTCGGCTTGTATTTATTGCTTCTGCTGCTTGTTTTCCTCTGATGTGTTTGCGTTTTGCATCACACAAGTTTGAGCTAATGTACGTTACTTGAAGCTTCATAAACATTCAGACAACATCACTTCTTCTCTTATGCCCCAGCACAACCCATCCCCTCTGCTGCAGACACAGACGTCGCATGTCAGGGCTGCTGAGAATGTGGCAAGATCAGTGATCTAACTCTAAACCATCTCTCTCTGCGTTAGGCATGTAGTGGGTTAACCTAGTTTGGTCATCTATAAGTCTCCTCACTGCCAGAAAGTACATTTTCTACCAAACTGAAAACCGCAAGAGAGCAATGATTATAAAAAAAATTAAGAAAAAAAACCCAAAAACACAACTTACCAAGTGGTTGATATACATATATTTTTTTTTGTTTTTTTTTTAAATGAACCAGTTCCTGACCCATCCCACATTCCTTGAAGCTGCCAATTCCTCAGCAGTGTAAGCAGGCTTTAACAGAGGTTTTCATGTTAAGCGAGCAGACAGAACCTTTTATGCTGCGTCTCCTCGCTCACCCCCAGTGCAGACGAAACACTGGACCACTACGCAGGCTGGTTAAACTCTCCGCCCTGATGTAAGAAAACCAGCAACCTCTCTCCCTATCGCCCCTTGTACTATGTCAGTCTCACAGTGTGATTGACTTGGGAATATCTCCCTGGACGTGTAACTTCTGGAAGCCAGACCTTTCTTGCGTTTCATGGCTTCCTCTTTCTACAGCATTGATAGGTATGCTACATTTATCCACGTTTACCAGATTTCACCAGGAAACAGATCTGTGCTGCATTCTAAGTGATCACTTATCTTATATGGCTGATTGGAAATGGAAAAACTGATATAATTTGCTGCTTTCTGAAATGTCTAAATTCTCTTTTCAGCAATTCCTTACAGTCAGTTTTTTATTTTTTTACTTACAGCATAATCTTTTCTAGATCTAAAGTTTGATTGATGTTTCTGGTGTTGGGTATGTTTTTGATACATTGGCAACATTGTAGTGAGGATGTTTTTGAAGCCCTAATATAAAGTACAGTGTATCGGGCACTAATTGTTTGATAGATTAAGTGGGATCCTGACCCACCCAGAAAGCTTCTCACTAATAGGAAGTCGTTGTTTATCTGCCTATAAATTGCCGGCTTCCCTGTAAAGTCTGCAGATGTTGTGCAATGTGGCACTGCAGACTGAGCTTCTGTTCCTGCTGTGTGTGTACATTAGGAAGAAGTGGATTTTGTTTGCCATAATTTAAGGTATTTTTAGAATGAAGAAATTTGCATCTTATATGGCAGCTATCAGAAATGTGATGTCACTATAGTTATGTCTGTTGCTTAGACTTGAAGTAATGTCAAACCAACTTCAAAAACATTTGCTTGTTCGCTTTGCAGCAGAAGATTAGTACTAATGTTGCTACAGATTGGCTCTGTAATTTAGTAGGTCCAGTAAGATGTAGTGACAACTCGCTAGTATCACTGTGCACATTGATTGCCACCCAGAAGAGGGAAACTATTTTTTATTCCAGACACATAAAAGGAAGGGCCTGTGTTAAAGAACAAGTACTGTCACTGTTTTACATTAATGGTTATCAAAGACTGTGAATAATATAACTGGAGTGTTTATACTTTGCTAAATATGTCTCCCATGGTGTCTTTAAATTCTCTGCAGCATGGAAAGGAGGTGCTTCTCTAATAAAGCAGAGTGAGTGGCAGCTTGGCAGGCTTGTTTTGCAGAAATGCACTGTGTGGATTTTGTTTTATATGTACACCGGGACATTGGTATCACAGCAGCTCAAATAACTGCAGCCTTAGCTTTATGATTTTTGTCATGTCCTAAACAGGGGAGGTAATATGTACGGAACTGCAGTGGAATGTTAGGATAACACACGGAACAATTTGTTTTTTGGGTTTTTTTTTTAAACAAAAAAAACCTATTTACTTGGGGGGGGGGGGGGGGGGAAGCTGGAGAAAAGTTTGGCTGAATGAGACAGAGCTTTCCAGAGAAGAGAAGTCCTGCACAGGAGCATAAGAGGTAGCAAGAGAGATGTTAAAGTACCATATAAACTACTACTATATATGAACTTTTCCAAAGCTAATCAGGAACAAAGATATTTCTGAAAAAGTAGTTATTGTAGGGCAAGAGATTCCTGTCCGTAATGCAGCAATTGAAGGACTCACCAGCCAGCCACTTTTATAAACCTTTTGCAGAAAAAATAGCTCATAAAAGAGAACAATACTTTGCTACGTCAGTGTTCTATTTGTTTTACATCTGAGGTTCAAGGTATGGAAATCTTTACATTATTTAATTTTTAAATGTTATAAGGGGCCTAGTGATCATTTAAGGAATATGAAGTGCAGCATGGAGAACACAAGGACAAGGTTACATATTGTGAGTCAGGCTGACGTAATCTCTGTTGGTGCCATTGGCGGCGCTCCTTCCAAAGTGGTGCCCCCCTTTCCCCCTCACTGTGCATCTCCACCTCCGCTGCGACTTACCTTAGCGGAGGTGGGGGGCGGCATCCTCTGTTCTTCAGACTGGGAGTGTGGCGTTGGGGCTGTGACATCATAGCCATGTGCCAGACTCCCTACTAATGTAATACTGAAATGGAGACGCCACAAACTTCACAAGCAAGAAACCCCCGGCTGCTTCTCATGCCAGCAGCCGGTGTCGCAGGGGGAATTCTAAACGCCGGATATATGACATCATGTCACTCATTCAGTATTTTAAGCACTCCCTAACCATTGGGTCCCCCAGGCCGCCTAAGTTAGTCTATTGGTAGCGCTGACCAGGATTGTGAGTAGAACAGAATTGAGTTTTGGATGGAATTACAGAAGTTATACATTATCTCATAGCATTAATTACTTCCCTGTTGCCTGGACTGTCCCTTGATTCAGCAGGTCACCCAATGTCTGCTGCTTTCCAGTGATGCTGTCCTCTGTCCTGCATTGGGAATGGGGGGGGGGGTTCAGGTTGTATGCCAGACACCAGGTAGTGATACTGTACAACTAATGGAGCTTCCCCTAAAACTGAATGTTCAGTTTTCCTTAAAAGTCACCCAACAGAGTAATTATTTCTCCATGATGAACTCCGTGTGTTGCTCTAGCTTTCATTTTCCCTGTACTTGCCGTCTGCTTTTTCTATTGTCACCTGTGCCAGAGATAACTGTGCTTTGTATGTATCACTTGTTGCTAAACTTGGTTTGACTGCTGGAGTTACGGATGTGTGTTTAGGACTCTTTATTAAGACTAGTGTCACCAACCAGGCTAAAGAGTTTGTTTTTGCTGGAAGAGTACAGTTGGAACTTTATCAAAAGAGGAAATCCCAAGGTTCTAATGTGGTTATTTTCACCTGGGTTAGATTTAATTAGAGCACCAGGCTTCAGATATTCAATATTGCATTTCCTACTTTTCTATTTTATGAGCCATAGCTAAATATCTGCCATTAGAGAACTCTTAGCTAAATCAGTCACAGAGGAAGGGTGGAAATTACAGGACATGTCTGCATTTAGTTTGTATTTGTTGTTGTAGCGACTAGTAGCCAGGAAACTTCCCAATGACCAGTGATTACCAGCACTCTCTATCTTACTACCCTGATGACTGAATGTAACTTGGTGGCGTAGCTATACATATCTCATTTATTTTTATTTTACTTTTATTTGTCTCATATATTTAATTTATGACAAGTAATACAAATAACAGAAAACATGGACTTATTTTTTTCTCCAATGGAATTAGAAATAAAATACACAATATTATACAGAACAATGTGCACTATATGGTTCAATATACCATAAAGAGGGGATTCCCTTATGTATAAATCGGTAAGGAATATCTTGTTGTATATCAGAATATATTTACAAACCGTGGACGCTTAGGAAACTATCAGGATGGGCTTGCACCACACTTATCAAATCTTTTAGAGTGGCTGTATAGAAGCTGCCATACGGTACGTTATCGCTCTTCTACATGGTCAAAGTTTGGGCTCCACGTGGTAACCACTTCATGACTATGGGCCTGAATCATTAAGGAACTTAGGCAAGACATTTGTTACTTAAATCTCCTGGACAAAACCATATTACAATGCAAGGGGTGAAAACTAGTTTTCTATTTTGCACATAAGATAAATACTGGCTATTTTTTCATGTAGCACACAAATACTTGCCTAAGTTCCTTAATGAATCAGGCCCAATGTATTTTCTGGTAAGGAAATACGTGAATGTGTTGCAGTAATTTCTTCTTATTTAACAGACATAAAAGGCAAAATTTAGGCTCTACAAAAATTGGGGTTGGAATCAATGCTGGGAGGAAGAACACATCATCTTCTCCCAGATCTGCACACCCAAATGTAATGCCAAACATTGGTATCTGATCATGGGCATCTATGGCACTCTGCAGTGGGTATAAGGTGTGCTTTGTGTAGTTGTACTAGATTTATATAGGTCTGTTGTGTAAATAAGATCTGTATCAATTTATCATTTGCAGCAGTAGGCACAGATTGTGGTCTCCTCCCAGTCCTCATCTTCTGTCTTAGGGATTTTAACCTTACACTTTTCTATAACCGTAAGTGGCTGGAGTTCCAACTTTGCAGCAATAAGCCTGGAGGCTAGAGAGAAGACCATGCATTGCATGTGTCTATATGAGAATTTATGGGTAATCCAATATCTATGGCATGAGCCCTGAAAATTGGACACCCAGTCAGTGTCTCAACTCTAGCTGAAGAAGAAGTAGCTACTGAGCAGGCCAAATTCATCTCTAAACCATTGGAAGGATTTAAGCTGGTTACCCTCATATGTAACAGAAAGATGAGACCAAGCTACAGATTCTGGTAGGAGTCTTGATTGGGGCACTTTAGAAATAATTTCTTTGCAGGCTACTAAATACTAATTGTTCCTTTACATAATAAATAATAGGACGCTTGAGATAATGAGAGAGAGATTCATATGTTAACATCAAACAGCAGTTTATCCGAACCTGGTCCCATGTTAGAAGCCTCTTTATTGATATTCTGAATTTCTTGTAATGTTATATCGGCCTTCTGTAGAGAAACACACTATTCAGTTTGTTTGGAAATGTATGATTGACAGGTAGTCAAATACCTCAGTAAAAGAAAAACCCACAACATTCTGTATGACTACAAATGGAAACTTGCAGTGCAGATTATACTGATATTCTAGGGGGTTGGAGCTGGTTTTCTGTTGTAACCTAAACCATCCACTGAGGAGGGCTTTCCTGGCGTTTTCGGTTAAAACTGAAAAAATCTGATATGATTGCAGACCAGGGTCCTCCTGCAGCACTCGGGAGCCTTCCACACTCTCCACCTGCACTTTAGCAAATTTCCATTTCATCCCCCTTCCACCATTGTTGCTCCCCTTTTATATAGAAATGATGGAAAAGAGTTTCCACTTCCTGCTTCATTATCTCTGCTAATCACTGTGGTATCAGTGCTCGCCCAGGGAAATCGTAAAGGCTTTCCCAAACAGACTGGGGTACCCCCTAGGCTCAGATACCACTAAACGGATGTGCTACTCCTATAATGAAGCAGTGAGTGTAGTAAGGGAGATTGGAACATTTCTAAACTACCAGGAAACTGGGTGTGAGGTCCCAAAACCACCAAGTTATGAATACAAAGGTGCCCCTTCTCCACTATATTATGAGGGGGCTGTTTATGCAAAGTAGTAATAAATAAATATATATATATATATATATATATATATATATATATATAGTGTGTGTGTTGAAGTAGAAATTTAGAAGTGTCAGTATGAAAACTGTAATGAAGGCAGTAGAAGTGGTCTTACACTGTATACACCCCCAACTTCAGCCATTGTGTGTATAGACATAGATTTATATAGATATATAAATAATATATTGCTGAGCGCGCTATGGGGTTAAGAGATCCCTTTCTTTCGCTACTGTCCCATACTCTGGGATTTTATTCACTTACACCCTTCCTCTCTCATTTGTTTAAAAAAATAATTATTATATGGGGAGGGCGAAGCCAGCAATAATATATAAATAAATCCCTGCAAAAAAAACTGTAAACACTGTAAACTGTATATCCTGTGCATAAATAAAGTGATGTACATACATTCACATCCTATGCATTGACATAGCAGGTAGAAAAGTGGCTCTTTTGGCATTGGAAAGAAAATAAACCTGAATGGGTGAGAAAAATCCACTTATGTGGAGTTATCAAAGTGTGTGAGGGGATTCATTGTGCTGGATGCTATCAATACATACTGCTCTGACCGGGTCAGCAGATGCTGTGGAAAGCTCTGTGTAATGGTTAGTGGATAGGGTTACGCTTAGGGTACCTATGTGTCTGTGCCTACAGGCTCCAGTGTGGTGAGTGCGGTCTATCTTATAGCACACCAGAGGAACTTGCACCTTTTCTTAGGGGATTCTTAAATGTTACTTAGCCCTGTCCTCATCACCCCTAACTATACAGGCTTTAACATTCCCTGACAAAGGTGCAGGAGAATCCGTCAAAGTAACATCCAGCGTGTGCTGCTTTGTAAGGACAGTGACAGCGTGTCAGAAAGCATTCACTGACTGAAGTCAGGCCTGGAACACAGACTGTAGCACGTTTCCAAACGCCCATTAGCGCTAAATCTCTTTGGCCGGTGTGGTGTTAAAGAATTAGGTTTCCAGGGATGGCAGGGCGTAGTGGAGGGAGAGGACTGTATGAATATGCTTTTTGTTTTCTATCCTCCTAATAGCAGCAGCTGGGATAACAAGCGTGAGGTTAATGTGTGCTGTGTAATTAGAGATCGGGTGCCCAGAGAAACAAACCAGTGCTGACTGTGCGAAGCCTGGAGAGCTGCAACTACAGGTGTTTTGTGTTTTTTTGGGGGGAGTCCGTCCTCTTGTTACTCTTGGACCAGGCAGGCGTGTTGTCACTAGCGTCCGACCACCTAGAGCTCTCCTTTTCATGCCAGTCTTTAATTATCCCTATTTTTAATCATTTTATTTGTAACTGCAGAATATAATTGAACATGAAATATGCAAAATTGGAAAAACATACAGTATACCAGTTCTAGTAGCCAAATATACACAGTGAGGCACAAGAGTATATAATTATCGTGATTTTTAATCATGAAATGAACAAACTATGAGCTTGACATGCTTCCTTTAGTTATTCCTATTATATCCAGCTGGAGACCAATCCATGACTGATTGACCTGGTCCACACACAAGTACTATATACTGAACATCCAATAATTTTTTATCTGAGCATTTCCTGTACCTAGATCAGTGATGGGCAACCTGGTACACTTTAGACAAGCAGAAGGACCACAGGTGACTGCTCGGAGGTCCGCGACTTGCCCATCACTGGCCTAGATGAGTACTTGATGATGAATTTAATGATGTATGAAAAACAATTCAAACATGATATGATGGTACCACGCAGCTAACAGACTGCATAGGACCCAATATGAGACAAAATAAACAGTTAAGTTTCTCCTAAAAAAAAAAAAAGAGGAGACAACAATTTAAATGTTAAGCTAAAGTAAAGATGAGTCAAATGTTACAATGTCATAGTTTATTAAAATTCTCATTAATATTTACATTGTATTAATGTATTGATAAAGTTATTTCCTATATCATATACCCAAATATTAATATAGGTTTCTGGAAATAAAGTAATCACATAAAGACCAAGCCAACATTCTCCTTAGGGTTGTCAGTCCCAATTTGGAAAGAAGTGAGCGAGTGGGTAATCGGGAATCATAATTCACAGGAGGTAAAAAGAATGTATTGGACGCAGCAGAAGGATTCTCCCTGTAGGAAGGTGGAAGTCCCTTTTTACCGGAGATGTGATGAACCGAATGAGTGAACAATGTAATTAGCTCACCTATACACTGTGGTAGTATACACTACCCATTCACCAAGATGTTCTTATGTATCATGCAGCAACTGATGCATTAACTGGTGACCAAATACCCAGAATGACTTTATAAAGAGTGTAGCAGGCTCCCAATCGGAGAGTATTTAACCTGACGCGTTCCTCCGCAGTATCGATCTCCTCAGAGAATGAATGTTGCTTTGACCTATGTGCCAATATGATTGCTTTATTTCCAGAAGCCTATATTAATAGTCTCGATGTATGAAATATAATTTAATAGCTGTTTAGAAATTATAACATTTGTTACAATTTTCATTTTGGGGTGAGTCTATGCTACTGCTGCCTTTTCTACCATGTTTTGTTTGTTTGAACTTTTCAGGACCACAGAATTGTTTTGGCACGCAGCTCACTTTGCTTCTCACTTACCCTTAATGTCCAGTTTCTACTGATTATATCTACAGATTAGCACAATGGGCACAGACTGGCACATAGACAGAATTTTCTTATACAGCTACGGGGTAACACAGCAATGGGGTGACATCAATAAACATAACCTTACTAGACTAGAGTTGTCCAGCATGCTGTCTGACCAGTGCAATGATGTGGCAGGAATGTTAGGACCCTTTTGCAGCAGGAAACACGTCACTTTATTTGATTTGGTTTTGATTGAACAGTTTGTAGTATTCGTACATGAAATACGAAAATAATGTTCTCCTCCTTTTAACCACTTGCCTCCTGTTGTCTGAAGACATGTTTCTGCTTAGTAAGGAGGTCATGCTTCGTCATACATGGGACATGACCGTGCATGAGGGAACAAAGTGTAAAGTAAAAATCTGTACTCTTGGTTTTGGGTCCTATAATTACACTAAACAGTATGTAAATTGTTGAGTACATTTCATTCACATTAAATGTATAACGGTCACTATGAGTAGGATCAGGGAAACATCTTAGGCTTTTGTTACCTATAATATATATTTCTTTTTTATATAATAAAAAAAAAAGTTATCTTTTATTCATGTGGCCAAGGACTGATCTTTGATTTATTGTATGTTTACTTCCTGAACTTTACAAAGTCTGGTAAAATGTACAGTGTTTGTCCGATCAAGTTGTAAGATCCAGATGTTGTTTTTTTGACTGGGATTAGGAAGTCATCTAGTATCCAATAGTAGTGGGTAAATAGATTTACTGTGGTAGAAGCCAATAGCAGTAGAATCATTTAAAAGTATTTGCCATAAAACAGACATATTTTTTAAGTGAGTGAATTGTTTACCAGCTAGCTAATACTTGTCAATGGTTGATGTAACTTGTGTAATAGATATTACAAACTAGTGCTCCAACTGTTGTGGAACTACAAGTCCACTCATGCCCTGCCAGCATCTGATACTGTACCCATAAATTGCCTGAGCAATAAAGCTATTTACACTATTAAATGTCCTGCAACTAAGGTATTATTTATCCATTAATTTCCTTGCATCCTCTCCTAAGATTATAGCATATTCCAAATGGAGATGTTTTAGATTTGATTTAATCATTGAATCAAGTGTATCATAGTTTAACTTGGCGATCCAAAGTATACAGAATGTTAAAGGAATGCCATTTATCTGCCATTAAGTATTCTTATCCTGCTGTAGGGCGATAGAGACGAACCCCTTTACACACATGTATCCACTTGTGAGATAACTTGTTGTTCCTCTCTCTCATCATACCTTATTCTGTACCACTTTCCTGCAGTGTGGCTGACCACTCAGAATCACAGCACGTTGGTCACAGAACGCAGCGCCGTACCCTTCTTGCCCGTTAATCCCGAGTACTCTGCCACCAGGAATCAGGTACACTATTTTATTATTCTCTTCACCATCTCTTGACTTCTTCTGCTATCCTGCATATGTAAAATAAATGTACTGCTATGAGTCTTGTTATTATTTCTCTAGGGGCGCCAGAAATTGGCACGTTTTAATGCCCGGGAGTTTGCCACTTTGATCATTGATATTCTCAGTGAAGCCAAGAGGCGGCAGCAAGGCAAAACCCCAGTGATCTCAACAGGTAAAGGCTGGTATTGGAGTTTGGCATCTCATTTTCATATTGTGACAGCACAGTGGTCAGTGCTTCTGCCTCACAGCACTTGGGTCATGAGTTCGATTCCTGACCATGGCCTTATCTGTGTGGAGTATGTATGTTGTCCCTGTGTTTGCGTGGGTTTCCTCCGGGTGCTCCAGTTTCCTCCCACACTCCAAAAGCATATTGGCTGCTATCAAAATTGACCCTAGGCTGCTATCAAAATTGACCCTAGTCTGCATGTCTGTCTGCCTGCCTGCCTGCCTGTCTGTCTGCCTGCCTGCCTGCCTGCCTGCCTGCCTGCCTGCGTGCGTGCGTGTGTGTGTGTGTGTGTGTGTGTGTGTGTGTGTGTGTTAGGGAATTTAGACTGTAAGCTCCAGTGGAGCAGGGACTGATGTGAGTGAGTTCTCTGTACAGCGCTGCGGAATTAGTGGCGCTATATAAATAGCTGATCATTATTTATTTATATAGCGCCAACATATTCCGTAGCGCTTTACAGTTAGGGACAAAAATAATAAACTAATAAACAAACTGGGTAAAACAGACAAAGAGGTGATAATGACATTGGTAATATCTGCAAAAATAGAAGTACCCTGGTGCAGTATTGTCACAGACGTGGAAAAACAAGACCTTTCGTACATCAGGCCTTCATTATATGTACATATGTTTTACATTCACAGATTATTATTTATTATTCTCTAAACTGTAGCACAGGAAATGTAGAACATTAGTATTTAACTATTTACTATAAGTATTATAATTAGACACTTATTACATATTTGTAGCAGCATCATTACCACAATTATCCAGTCTGTGACATTGAATGAAAGAACCACTCTTTGCTACACTATAAAGAAAGTGACCTGTGATCAGAATTATTATCTCCAGCTTTGTAGTACATACATTTTGTGTGATACTAAGCAAAAGTTTTTAGACTGTTAACTCCCCAATGACTTTTTTGGGCTGTGGGATAAATGGAGACAAAGTGAGTTGACCAAGTTCTCACGCAGCTGACATTGGGGTTTGTCCAGCAATATTCTCAGTCTCGCTGTAGACAGTCAGAACTCTAGACCACAGCTACTCCTAAGAAAGGGGAACTAGCATTTTCTAAGTGTGAGAATTATTTTGATGTAGGGCATAGATGAGTTTACGTAGCCAATTTCTTCTCTCGCAGTTGGAGAAGGTAAATCTATCCACTTTGGCAACTAGTTTATAGGCTTGAAAGAAGGAAGCTTAAAGAAACCTCTGGGTTCTCTGGAGGGTTAGTAGGAGGTAGATTACCAGAGAGTTCTGATCTCTGCTCTCTCAAAGCTCTGGAAATTATTCCAATTCTTAGAAAAAAATAAAAATAAGACACCTTGTACAGTCTACACTGAACAGCAGATTCTCAATACAGTAACACAAAGCTTAGAGGGAACAATGGTTCCTATCATCATCTTTGTATTGATAAGGTTTCACAAAACTCAGCAACGCCAGAGTCAGAATAGCAAATCTTATACAGAGACATGACATAATTTAAAAACTATAGAACTTCCAAAAAATAATTAGATTACACAGCGCCACAGAGGATGTTGAGACGCTCCACAGGTGTATGTGTGTATTCTTGACAAAAAAGTGTAACTGTGAAATTAACCTGGATAAACAAATGGATGGTGTATAAATAGTATTAGTATAACACAAAGGACTATGACATCCTGGGGGCTTTAAAGAGTTTCAACTAATCATTATCAAAGGATCAATTTTCCAAAAATGTTTGGTTCTATAAGAGAGCCAAACAATCCTGCCATGTTACTGTAGTAACACTGTAGACCTTTGTTCTGCATGGCTTGCATGATGCATGGCATTAATAAATAAGGTATAACACTGGTCCAGGGGCGGAGTCCGAGAGGAGTAATCACCTTCCACCCAATCTGGGGCTGATGATAGATTCTGCCATTCACCAATCAGGTCATGAAGACCTCCCACGACTCTGATTGGTGGGTGGTGTACCCCTTAGCACTAGTCAAACATGAGAACCAAGTATAGCGCATACCACAGCAGCAACTGGTTCGATACACCTTTGAATTTTGATGATTGTGCATATAGTAAATTCCATGGTTAGATATAACTTTTAGTGAGGGTAACGTTTTTTTGCCTGAAAAGATAAAAATTTTATTTATTGAGCTCCAGCTGTTACTCTTTTGTCACTCAATGGCCCTTTTCAATATGCTGCAAATAATAGATACTATCACAAATTCACTGATAGTGTAGTCAGACTATTGAACAAGTGATATCATAAAATGAGTGGCAGGTTCACACCAGCTGAACCTGACAGGACCAATGTCCAATTTGGCCACATAAGTAGTGGTCAAACTGATTGAGATCAGGTTGTTAGGCCCCGTGGATCGCTTTCAGCATGAATGGCTGGGGGTTAGAAGAGAGGAGTGCGCTGCAGTCCTCTTACAGCCACATTTACCAACGCGCCCTGTAATCCGAATTGCTTTGGGACTCACATATTGCAATATCAGAGCAAGTGTTACCAGCATTAGCTGCTCATCCATTTTATTATTACTATTATTATTATCATCCTTTATTTATACAGTGCCACCATATTACACAGCACTTTAAAGATAATATTTAATCAGTCCCTGCCCCATAAATAATAGTGTCACTTTAAGGAAACTATTGCAGTAAAGTAAAAACAAGGTTGGTAATGGAATTTTGGCATTACCCAAAGAGGTAAAGAGTGTAGTTGCTACAGCCGTTGTATGAGAATTTAAGGTGCCCAAACACTGCAATTTGGACAGCCACATTTTTGTGTCGGACCTAATTGGCTGCAGATTGCTGCATGTCTGGGTGAGGATCGGTATGTGAAGTGCAGCATCTCCCTTATTTTGGAAGGACCCTGGACGCCTTCACAGGTCTGGTGCTGCTCACCTCTACGCTGCTACCTTTTGCCTGTTTATGTCATGCAGCGGTGTTGTCGATGCCCCTCCCCTATGAACGTCCCATACACATACAGAGTGTGTCTATACAAAGAATACAGGGGGGGAGCCGTTGACAACACAGCTGCTTGTTTCAGACAGCAGTTGGTGGATTTGAGGGATTGGAAGAGCTCACTCCAATGTACATATAATGGAGAGCAAGCGGATGTCAGACAGGACATATGGTAGAAGCTCCATCATATATGGATATGAAAGATTCGATTGGTGCTCGGGCAGAATATCTGGATCCTTCATATTCTGACAGAGGCCCCCAAGTGGCTGCTGGCTGTCTTCAGTATTCAGAATCAAATAATGCAATAGAGGAGTTTTGCAAATATGTAAATAATGTAACCATTTATACCAAGATGCATGTGTACAACAGAATGTTCTCTTATGAATGCACATTACTGCTTACACATCTTTCTGTAGACAACTTTGACTATACTCTGAGGAACAACTCCAATGACTGTGATGACCAGCACGACTATGACAGTGTAGCATCTGATGAAGACACAGACCAGGACCTGCTGAGGAACTCCAGGAACAACAGAGCCAGGGTGAGAGAGTCATGTGATATCCTGTTATGTAATCCGTGTGCTGAGAGCAGATTGTTCATGTGATAGACTGCATGGAGTGCATGCATGTAGACCTAGTGACCCAGGCTCCCTAGGCTGGCAGAGAAAGGCTGTAAGACCTTGCAATCTCCGAGCAGAATGGATAGAGACAGCTCACTGTTAGTAGGAGTGTAGGTAGCAGTCAGCATGCAAGAGATTTCAGTGACCTGAGCATCAAGCTGATAGATTGGTAGCGTTGTTGTCCCATATTTGGTGTCCTTCAACAATGTCTGTTATTCAGGTCCCATCCTTCAGAGAGCTGTCACACTGATACGTGTGGGCACTCCTAGGGTTCCCACTTTAACGTGAGTGAAGATCATTATAATAAGTGTTATTTGCTGGCAGTGCAGCGTTCCCTCATTTTGGCAGGTCCCTTGATGCCTCCCCAAGTCTGATGTTGCACTTATTTGTGCTACTGAGTCTTGCCTGTGTCAGACGTGCAGTGATCTATGAACTTCACATACATGTCAGTAGATAGTTTAGAGGGTGAGCTATTGACAACACCACTGCCTGTTTCAAACAAGCTAGACATGAACAGCTTAGAGACCGTTAGAAGCACTGGGGGAGTTGCGGCGGGATGAAGAGATCCACGCTGGTATACATTAAACTGCATAATCCACCGAAAACTAAATTGTATACTTTGGGTGCCACTGTCGTTTAACTTTGTAGAGTATGCCGTGCTGGTGGGTGCCCGTACACATTCTAGATTCATCAGGGTGGATTACAATGAAATGATTAAGTGGCTAAACAAATATATCTGCAGAAGATTGATCTGTAATAGTGCAAGCAGAGCGGTTGCACAGTGACATGATGACTCCTCTGTTAAGTCCTCTGTTGCTACGTTACACTTTAGCTAGTTCACTACTAGTTCTAGTATTTGGTTCAGTTTGTTTTATTTTTTGCAAAAGATCAGCAGCTGATGATGCATGATATACATACACGACCTAGTAATAAGACCTGCCTCTTCCTCTGTATCAGAGCATGGACTCCTCAGACCTGTCAGACGGTCCCATTACTTTGCAGGAGTATCTGGAGGTGAAGAAAGCGCTGGCGACATCTGACGCCAAAGTGCAGCAGCTGATGAAAGTGAATAACAACCTCAGTGAGGAGCTGCGCCGACTTCAGAGAGAGGTGCGGACACCTTCTCATGGGGTGATTACACTGCTGCCTGCAAGTAATATTCGTTGTCTGTACCAAATACCACAATGTCACTGATTGCTCTTATATAGGTACTTGTATATGTAATATTTATATGTTTTTTTATGAAATTACCTTATGCATAGTGAGAATTGCCCAAATAATATCCATAAGAATGTACTAGGACAGTGCTGGCTAACCTGTGGCTCTCCAGGTGTTGTGAAACTATAAGCCCCAGCATGCTTTGCCAGTAGATAACTAGCTGATAGCTGGCAGAGCATGCTGGAACTTGTAGTTTTACAACACCTGGAGTGTCACAGGTTAGCCATCACTGTACTAGGACTATGTTTGCAAGTAAGGGTTCATGATGGGGAGATTTGTTTTCCTGCGCACATCAGACTTCCTGCCTCCAAGTCCGTTGCAGGACACTGTGGGATCCTTTTTGCGCCTCACCTGCCAAATAACACCATAGCCTTTAAAGAGAGTGATCATTTTACATATACTTTTATGAAGTTTAGATTTATTTGTGACTTTTTATATTTTCATAGGCAATTAGCAGCCTGAAAGTATTTTAAGTGTAGTAAGTACATTTTTATCTTCCTATTCATGGCATTGTTTTTATCACAGATTCATAAACTGCAGTCGGAGAACTCGCAGATCCGACACCAGACAGGACCTTCCCCACCTCCACCAGCAAACCCCGAGAGGACTGAGCACCCGCTACCTGCGGCCCACCGACGAGACCGACAGGCGTTCTCCATGTACGAGCCGGGATCAGCCCTTAAACCGTTTGGGCAATCCACTGACGATCTCAGCAGTCGGCTTCAGCCTTTCCACTCCGGGGTAAATGCATACGTAAATCTGTTACCTTCATTGTTTCACGATGTTCCCGTATTCTAAGATACACAGCACCTTCTTTTGCTTAATAGAAAAAAAGTCTATTCCCTGTTTGCTTATTGTAAGCTCGTGGTTTAATCTAGAATATAGGATAATTTAAACGAAGGGGAATTCAATTTATTTAACTACTTTTCATAATTAGTATGTAGCATTTGTTTTACTTTGGACTCTTTTAGATAAAGGTTGAAGGATCATTGACACATAGATGGACTATACATGTGTAATGAGGGCTGTGCACCCAAACAGCTGTCTATCCAACACAGCTTTGGATAGAGAGAGCACCTTTAGAAATAATAGTTAGGTCATATGTTATTTTATGGGTGAAATAAAAGCAATGAAAGGTGTGAAATGAAAACTGATATATCGGCTGATGGGGACAGGTTTACCATTATGTGTCTTCTCTGAGCTCCTATTTAATTGTGCAAATTTCATAAGCATTCTTAGTTGTTTGTATTCAAGTAAAATATTTTACATTTTGTATAATTAATATTTATCATCACAGAAATACAGCATTTAATGAGCAGTGCATATTAGGCTGCACAATTCCGTTGGCCCAAATATACTGTCTCTTTCTTTGCTTTTTATAGACAATATTTACACACACACATTATTTAAAAGTGAAAAGGCAAAATACAACCGCTCCTAAAGAACCAGTGACACTGGAGCGGAAGAGGAACATGCCATGTTTAAATGGAAAATGTGATATTTTTTTTTTCCTATCATAACAAATATATCCTTATAGTGGTCTTACTAGTGCAGATCCAGCTGCTTGACACATGTGCCAAGAAGCCAGGTCTCTCTCTGATTTGTCCAACCATTCGGTACTTGAGCGAAATAGCCGAAAGTGGGGCGCGGTTAACACCGTCGGACCACTTACACTTACAGGGTGTCACCTGACCAGATTGTCCCACTGTTCTGTTTAACATATGAAAGACCCCAAGCAGTTGTTGATTGGAATTGGCTGCATTTCTGGAGTCCTTTTTGCTCCCCTTTGCAGCTTGTACCTTAAGTTTGTACACTTGATCTGCCTTGGGCAGAATTATCCTGTAAGATAACCAACATATATAACCCAAACTATATGTAAACTAACAAAACGTCATTTACCAGCGCTACTCCAACCTGGACGGTCCCACAGTGCCCCTAGTGGTCCCAGCAGGAGAGGACTTTATTTCAAACTCTAAGCTATGTTCGCCATTCATCTTCTTCCTAATGATTGTAAGTTCATGGGGTAGTGTTCTTAACAATGACTCTAAGCTCCTGCTCAGACCATTAGAGGCATCATGGGACTAGCTGGATAGGGGGAGCTCAGGTAAGTGTTATTTTGTTAGTTGTGGGTGGAATTATGAGATAACGTTACTGTTCTAAAAGTTGTGCTTAACAGTCACGACATCCTCTCTTACATGAACTAAAACAATTTACTGCAGGTTCAACTTCCAGGACCCTCAAAACATGAGCATGAATTGGCTTCCCTTACTTGTAGCAGCCACCCTGTGTTTGTCCTGTGTACATAGTTCTGCTTATGGTTGTCTATTGGTGAAGGTGTCTGTTCTATGTTAGTACACTAGACACATGCAATGATTGTGGCATGTAGTGTTGTTCTAGATAAAGCTGTTTTCTTGTTTGTGTGCATGCTGCCTGACGTTCCCCTTCCTGTTCTAGATCCGGAAAGGCATCTCTGCCTCTTCTGTGCCCTTCCCCCCTTTATCCTCCCCTCTGTTCTCTGGACCCCCGGACAATACCCGGAACATGGTGATGTACCCCCCTCCTTTGTATTAAAATTTGATTACTAACTTTGGAAAACGTTTAATGACTATTAATAAGCTTTCTGTGCTGCAAGATAGATTCACAATTCCCCTTCTCGATGTAACATTAATATTGACCATTTCTGAACTTGTATGCAGTAGTCTTTCCAGGATGTAGTATGTCCCTAGTCTACATTGTTTGTCTCTGTGACAGTTGTGTTTACATTGCCTTGTTCATCTCGGCTGCATGTGAAACCCTTTAGTATATTTAAAAACCCCAAAAAACACTACTATGACATCCAGCTGCCATGAACAGTCTATTTAAACAGAGTTTTGCAGCATTTTTATTCAGTGATAATTTTCATAATTTACAATCTTAAATTTACCTACCAGTTACACAACCTGATCTGAATGTTCAAATATATTAGTAACAGCGACTCAAAAGAGCAGTGTACTATGGGGCATATTCAATTAGGTTTCCGGTACCTGCGCAGTATTGATGGTAATACGGATTTTCCTACGCAACCCTATGGGGTGCGCACGAAAATCCACGTTGGTGCGGTACCGTGAATTGACTTTGCGGCGCGTTCCCGTGGACCAGAAACCTAATTAAATATGCCCCCATGTGTCTTATGTTTTTAAAGTGGACACATCACCTACACACGGGTGTGTTGGCTGACCCAATGTTCAGCCTAGGAATTCTCGAGGAACTTATGCTGTCACTGAGGCATGAGGCACAAAGGTGATGTGCCTCATGTCTCAGTGATGTCACTAGTCCCCAGGGAACTCATAGGGGGAATTCAATTAGACATGAGGTGTCTCCTGAACGTTCGTGATTCAATTGCCGGCGATGTGTCACGCGGACATTGTGCTGCACACATTACAGCAGGAATCTCCGCTCACAACTCTATTGGGTGTGAGGAAAAATGAGCAGAGGTTTCTGTCAGGTCTCCGCCACGGGGTGTCTCGTGGAGGTTCTAGAGACAGCTCCTGTGTAATTTAACCCCCCCCCCCCTTCCTTAGATTATAGACCATATTTAGCAGTATCAGTTAGTGATCTAATTCTTTGCAGCACAATTGCAAGTAACAAATCGGAAAGAGTGAGGGAGAAAAGCTACAGAGGCAGCAGCTTCACCCTGTCCTCACAACAATTACACAGTGAAATGTAACAATGTCCCTATTAGTGCCAGTGTCATTATCCTGTGTCTCCTGGGAAGATATTGAGAACAGAGAGATGTGCGTGGGGATCAGCAGAGTAAGAGTGAAACTAACATGTTCCTTCTCTCCAGCCTGTTAAAGCGGATCGACATGGTAGTGGCACGGACAGCGACTATGACAATACCCAAAGTACAGACACTGGTAGTGGGTGAGTAAAATATGGCTTTATGTGTGTGTGGTTGTATGTGTGTGGTTGTGTATGGTTTGTATGTGTGTGTGTGTGTGTGTCTCTCTGGAGACCGAAACGTGGTAATAAAGACCCTGTTTTTCACCTTTAGAGAGAGAGTGCTGACCATTATGGATGTCTTCATATCGCCACGTTGAACACATTTTGAGTGTTTGGAGCAATGTGTCTCTCTAACAGGCGCTGTCAGTACATACTGATACTTCTCTAGTTTATAGGCATTGACCCAGAACAAGATGGGTCCTCTTACTGTGGAAATAAATGTTTCAGTTATTTCTCGGCTTGTGGGGAATTGATATTGTTAATAAAACGAGACCAGTCCCGAGCTCACAACCTGAAGCCAGCATTGCAGTGTGCTGTATGACTTCAGTAACCGTGTAACCACGCGTGTATCTGACATGTGCACTTCTCTTCTGCCAAGAGTTGGTTGAACTCCCTCCATTTAATGACAGAATTAACTAGGCGCTCATTGTCTATATGTGCCTCACTGATATAGAACCAGTTAGTCAATAATAAATAATGATTTGTTGGTAATACAGTTTTAGTAAAAAACCTAAGTGCAAAAAATGGCAAATAGATACAATTTAATACATACCAATTATTACAAATTAGGTTAAAAATCGCCTGTATAACACTATATACAATCAATAAAAAATACAATGGTAAATCAACATGTTTAAATACCAATCATTAATAGCCATATACGTGGTGAACAGTCAAACCATAAGGATGGTACATTTAAAATTGATGGCCTCCAGCCAATTGTACATGTAGTGGATTAGTATTTGATCCGAATAAAATAGCAGATATAGGAGACTGGTGTAGAGTTATAGCCGTCCTAATTATGGTGCAGATGTATATGGTGTTGCCATGACACCAACTGATAGGAGGTACAATTATTCTCCCATTGAAAAAATAAAAATTAGAAAGTATATGCATAAAAATAAAAATAAAAATAAAAATAAAAAATAAAAATAAAAATAGTGATGCTCGAGTTTAAGTACTTGCTGTTATGATTCCTCACAGCGGCCGCGCGGCAAGGTGGTATGATCGCTCTTAGTTCCTGCGAGTTAGAGCTGTGCAGGGCATAGTTCTGTAGGGAATCCCTCGTGGTGCCTGTCAGATTGACGTTACGTGAAGTGGGCGTGTCCCAACGCGTTTCGTCCTAGCTGGACTTTTTCAAGGGTTTATTTTGTGTTCATAATGGGATGTTTAAATAAAGCATAGAAAGAGGTGATTGGTTATCCAAAAGATTGGTTATCCGTGTATAGATGTTGGCTGGAGGTTCATGTCATAAAGTCCAATATACATTAAAACAATAATAGTCCTGATGCAACTCGCATATTAACATTGGGTGATTAAAAGTTACATTACATCTCAGCGTGGTGACCTAAAACTGATATAAATGGATATTAAATGAAACTTCCCATGATGTATTGTTATTTGTTCCATAGAATGTTAAATGGATATAATTGATTAAGCATACAATGTGGGTAGCTGGTATAATAAATATAGGTTAATTGTAAGGAGAATGACTGTAAATATAAGGTCCATCACTAGAATACAATTGAGGATGGTATGTATAGGGTAACCAGCGCGGGTGTACCAATATGCGCAAGTATGAAGCTGAAAACAAAAATTCCAATTGTGTAGTGTTACTGCTGACATATAACACAAAAGTGGGTGAAAAAAATCATCTTAAATGAGATTTATGATCTGGAGAATTTTAACCTGAAGTTAATATGTATTGTCCTACTAAACAACTGATAAGCAGAAAAGATGGCATTATATGTTAATACATTAAATAAATATATATATGTGTATATATACATATATATACACACAAGATTTATATATCGGAATAAAAAACATAAATAAAAATAAAAATAATATATAAATATAAAAATAAAAATAAATATAAAAATAAAAATAAAAATATAAATAAATATAAAAATAAATATAAAAATAAAAATAAAAAATAAAAAATAAAAAAGGGGATTAGTATGTCTATATTGTATGTCCACTATGTGGATAATGGAGCCAACAGTGCTGGTTGGGCCGATACAGCCCATGCATGGTGTAATAGTATTCCTGTATTGGACGCACAGGGATCATGTTTCCCGGGGGAAGACATAGGACCTATAGTACCAGGTATTCGCAGGTAGTCTCCTATCCTGCTACTTACCTGGCCCTCTCTGCTTCGCTTCCAAGATCAACCGAGATTGGGCATAACCAGAGAGGTATGACCTTAGGTTCACTATACTCACCTCCTAGAGTAGTCTGTCCGAGGCGCCAATACCTGTACTGGAATATATTTGTGATTTATCCATTTAATATCTAGCATGTTCATACCTCTCTGGTTATGCCCAATCTCGGTTGATCTTGGAAGCGAAGCAGAGAGGGCCAGGTAAGTAGCAGGATAGGAGACTACCTGCGAATACCTGGTACTATAGGTCCTATGTCTTCCCCCGGGAAACATGATCCCTGTGCGTCCAATACAGGAATACTATTACACCATGCATGGGCTGTATCGGCCCAACCAGCACTGTTGGCTCCATTATCCACATAGTGGACATACAATATAGACATACTAATCCCCTTTTTTATTTTTTATTTTTTATTTTTTATTTTTTATTTTTATTTTTATTTTATTTTTATATTTATTTTTATATTTATTTATATTTTTATTTTTATTTTTATATTTATTTTTATTTTTATATTTATATATTATTTTTATTTTTATTTATGTTTTTTATTCCGATATATAAATCTTGTGTGTATATATATGTATATATACACATATATATATATTTATTTAATGTATTAACATATAATGCCATCTTTTCTGCTTATCAGTTGTTTAGTAGGACAATACATATTAACTTCAGGTTAAAATTCTCCAGATCATAAATCTCATTTAAGATGATTTTTTTCACCCACTTTTGTGTTATATGTCAGCAGTAACACTACACAATTGGAATTTTTGTTTTCAGCTTCATACTTGCGCATATTGGTACACCCGCGCTGGTTACCCTATACATACCATCCTCAATTGTATTCTAGTGATGGACCTTATATTTACAGTCATTCTCCTTACAATTAACCTATATTTATTATACCAGCTACCCACATTGTATGCTTAATCAATTATATCCATTTAACATTCTATGGAACAAATAACAATACATCATGGGAAGTTTCATTTAATATCCATTTATATCAGTTTTAGGTCACCACGCTGAGATGTAATGTAACTTTTAATCACCCAATGTTAATATGCGAGTTGCATCAGGACTATTATTGTTTTAATGTATATTGGACTTTATGACATGAACCTCCAGCCAACATCTATACACGGATAACCAATCTTTTGGATAACCAATCACCTCTTTCTATGCTTTATTTAAACATCCCATTATGAACACAAAATAAACCCTTGAAAAAGTCCAGCTAGGACGAAACGCGTTGGGACACGCCCACTTCACGTAACGTCAATCTGACAGGCACCACGAGGGATTCCCTACAGAACTATGCCCTGCACAGCTCTAACTCGCAGGAACTAAGAGCGATCATACCACCTTGCCGCGCGGCCGCTGTGAGGAATCATAACAGCAAGTACTTAAACTCGAGCATCACTATTTTTATTTTTATTTTTTATTTTTATTTTTATTTTTATTTTTATGCATATACTTTCTAATTTTTATTTTTTCAATGGGAGAATAATTGTACCTCCTATCAGTTGGTGTCATGGCAACACCATATACATCTGCACCATAATTAGGACGGCTATAACTCTACACCAGTCTCCTATATCTGCTATTTTATTCGGATCAAATACTAATCCACTACATGTACAATTGGCTGGAGGCCATCAATTTTAAATGTACCATCCTTATGGTTTGACTGTTCACCACGTATATGGCTATTAATGATTGGTATTTAAACATGTTGATTTACCATTGTATTTTTTATTGATTGTATATAGTGTTATACAGGCGATTTTTAACCTAATTTGTAATAATTGGTATGTATTAAATTGTATCTATTTGCCATTTTTTGCACTTAGGTTTTTTACTAAAACTGTATTACCAACAAATCATTATTTATTATTGACTAACTGGTTCTATATCAGTGAGGCACATATAGACAATGAGCGCCTAGTTAATTCTGTCATTAAATTTTGTTTATTGAGGGAGGGATACCCTCAACTGGAGCAGCTCTTGCAGTACATTTCTAGAGAGCGCGATCCTTCCAAACTAGATTGTGTATATTATCCAGCAGGATCTGCAGCACTCTGAACATATTCCATCCATATATCAAAATGACTAGTCTTAAATATAATGACCCTTTAGGACTTAAGAAAATTAGGGAAGATAAATCTCATTCCCTCCTTTTCCCTACACCACAACATTCCAATACTAACAATAGTAGAGGCACTGATCACTGCCTTCAACTACTGAAGTTTGATAAACTTCTGCAAAAAGAAATGCGATTGTGGTGGGACATCTTTTATATGGAGCAGTACAGTGACCATAAATTAATACCTAGAGGTCTTAAAATTAAAAAACCGGCTTCATGCTATAAGGACAATATAGGCTTTATAAATGAGTGGCAGGCTATTCTAGATTCCTGCTCTCAAAAACTTATGACGCTACTCATTGGTCAACATAAAAAACATCTCAAACAAATAGAATCAGATATCACAACTATTGATATGGAGCTCAACCCTCTTAAAAATGACTCTGTTTACCTCAACCTCATCGAACTAATGAAAACACGTTTAGAGAAAAAAGAAACGGAAATCATTAATGTGAAGAAATCCAAATATGCTAGAGATAAGTTTGGACTTAGACGCAAAACACATATTAATCCAAAAAAATCCACTAAGCAAATTAGGACTCCATTACTTTTCTCCAATATCAACAAACAATTAAAACCGTCAATTGATCAATTGCCATACAAAAAACTTGGCCTTACATATCAACAATATATGTCAATAATACATCGTGATACACATTCAGTACCCACTATTACAATTAACACATGTGCCAATACTAGTGTTATTGATGAATCATTAAGCACTTCGTGCAGCACATTGGAATCTGATTATTGCCAATTAGCCATCCAATCATTTGAAAGTGGATGGTTACAAGAATTAACAACACATTCTGAATCTATTATTGAAATAGATCATCAAACACAGACTCCTGTAATCCCAAAACCCATTACATCACCATCAACCAAGGACACTAATAGGACACTATATTCCACCCCACAATCCAAACTCAATGGTAACGTGAGCAACATTAACACAGAAGACATCAGCATCGACCTCTCCAATCCCATCAACCAGGTCAGTCATTTTTTAGGTCTAGGCCCGAGGTTTTTGGGACTAAGCCAACTAAACATAAAATCACCAACAACAAAAAGAAAGTTAGGGCAACTAGACGGGGCGGAAGGGGAGGCCATGGAAGGAACGCCAAAATCAAAGAGAACATCGCCCCCATAGGTATTTTTAATTTGAGTGAGCATATTCTCACACCACATGAAATTAGTGTACTTAACAAAGGATTGAAATTCGCCCCTACTAATAAAATGAATAAATTTGAAACATTTTTAGATATCCACAAATACGTAAGGAAATTAACCCTAAAAAGATATTTTTCTAAGACTCCGGTGGAAGCAACAGTTAGACAGAGTCCGGACTTATACAAACACACTAACCTCAAACCCCCCTCTCACTTTTATCCCAAACAATTCAAGAGTAAAGAAATAACTACATTTGAAACCTTAGTACTATCAGATCTGGATAAACTAAAAACCACAAAGAATCCTTATTCACAAATGAACCTCACCAATGAGGAATATAAAGCTTTGAGAGATCTACAAAAATTAGATGAGATAGTAATAAAACCAGCAGACAAAGGGGGAGGAATTGTATTACTCAATCGATCAGATTACCTAGCTGAGTTGGACCGTCTACTGTCTGACACAGACACCTATCAACATTTAAAAACTGACCCCACCTTAGAATTCTCTAGTACTCTTAAAGATATTTTACATGAAGGCCTCGATAGAGGCATAATTAACCTCAATGAATACAACTACATCTACAATAAAAACCCCACCATCCCTGTAATCTATTATTTGCCAAAAATCCATAAACACCTGACCAACCCCCCTGGACGGCCCATTATATCGGGGATCGGCTCTATTACATCAAACCTATCCCATTACATAGACATGTACTTGCAACCGTACGTGAAGACACAAGCAGCCTATCTGCAAGATACTACTCATGTTCTACAACTCCTAGAGGACATAAAATGGAAACCCAACTATTGGTTAGTTACATGTGATGTGTCTTCCTTGTACACTATCATCAAACATTCAATAGGACTAGAAAGCGTTAGGTCCTTTTTAGAATCAGATACTGGCATTATGCCACAACAGGTCGATTTCATTGTATCAATCATTGAGTTCATCTTAACTCACAACTACTTTTGGTATGAAGGCGGATTCTACCTACAACAACAAGGCACAGCCATGGGTACCAGGTTCGCACCCAGCTATGCGAATCTGTATATGAGTTATTGGGAAGACAGATTCATTTGGTCTCAACATGACTGGAGTGCGAACCTGATACTATGGAGACGCTACATTGACGATGTTCTAATCATTTGGGAGGGATCCGAATCCACCCTACTCCTATTCCTCACATATATTAACAACAATGAGTATGGCATAACATTTACAGCTCAGTACAGCCAATTATCTATACAATTCCTAGACTTGGAGATCTTTATCAAAGATAACAAGGTCATGACAAAAACATATCACAAGCTGGTTGATGTCAACAGTTTCATTTTATCTAACAGCAACCACCACCCTAACTGGCTGCGTAGTATTCCAATTAGCCAATTTACCCGAGTTAGACGTAACTGTACAGAGGTGGAAGATTACATTGTTCAAGGACAGGAGATGCAGGAGCAATTCCTCGAGAAAAAATACGATCCTGATCTAGTCAGCCAGGCCTTCAGTCAATTGAAGAACGCTGACAGAGATCAATTGCTCAAATACAAAAAGAACACTATAGATCCAAAAAAAGTAGAACCCACCAATACAGATAAGGTATTTTTTGTATCCAACTATTCACAAGACTCAGACAGACTAACACGTATTATTAAAAAACATTGGCAGATCCTAATGCAGGATGATGTACTCGGATCCATACTTATGGACAAACCACAGATTGTGTTTAGAAAAGCCCCTGATTTTAAACGAACACTCACGTCCAGCTATATTCCCACTACAAATTCCGCGAGCAGTAAGAACTGGCTACAAAACAGCAAAAAGGGATTCTATTATTGTGGACAATGTTCAAATTGTACCAAACTGAAATGTAGAAGCACCAGACCAATTACTGAATATCGGTCGATGAATACTGGGCAAACATTCAAGATTCATGAATTTATTACGTGCACGAGCAGCAATGTTGTATACTTATTACAATGCAAGTGTGGCAAACAATATGTGGGTAGAACCATTAGACAATTGAAGGTTCGCATAAGGGAGCATCTGAGAAACATCAACATTGGATATGAAAACCACCATGTCTCTAAACATTTTAAAGACATGCATCAGTGCGATTATGATGGTGTAGAGTTTATAGGGATCAAGAAAATTAATAAGAACTGGAGAGGGGGCAATCTTTTAAAATCACTGAACAAAGAAGAAACAAGGGCTATATACCATCTTAAGACACTAGCCCCATTAGGTCTTAATATAGAATTTGATTTATCCATTTAATATCTAGCATGTTCATATGATGAAAGCACAAATATATTCCAGTACAGGTATTGGCGCCTCGGACAGACTACTCTAGGAGGTGAGTATAGTGAACCTAAGGTCATACCTCTCTGGTTATGCCCAATCTCGGTTGATCTTGGAAGCGAAGCAGAGAGGGCCAGGTAAGTAGCAGGATAGGAGACTACCTGCGAATACCTGGTACTATAGGTCCTATGTCTTCCCCCGGGAAACATGATCCCTGTGCGTCCAATACAGGAATACTATTACACCATGCATGGGCTGTATCGGCCCAACCAGCACTGTTGGCTCCATTATCCACATAGTGGACATACAATATAGACATACTAATCCCATTTTTTATTTTTTATTTTTTATTTTTTATTTTTTATTTTTATTTTTATTTTATTTTTATATTTATTTTTATATTTATTTATATTTTTATTTTTATATTTATTTTTATTTTTATATTTATATATTATTTTTATTTTTATTTATGTTTTTTATTCCGATATATAAATCTTGTGTGTATATATATGTATATATACACATATATATATTTATTTAATGTATTAACATATAATGCCATCTTTTCTGCTTATCAGTTGTTTAGTAGGACAATACATATTAACTTCAGGTTAAAATTCTCCAGATCATAAATCTCATTTAAGATGATTTTTTTCACCCACTTTTGTGTTATATGTCAGCAGTAACACTACACAATTGGAATTTTTGTTTTCAGCTTCATACTTGCGCATATTGGTACACCCGCGCTGGTTACCCTATACATACCATCCTCAATTGTATTCTAGTGATGGACCTTATATTTACAGTCATTCTCCTTACAATTAACCTATATTTATTATACCAGCTACCCACATTGTATGCTTAATCAATTATATCCATTTAACATTCTATGGAACAAATAACAATACATCATGGGAAGTTTCATTTAATATCCATTTATATCAGTTTTAGGTCACCACGCTGAGATGTAATGTAACTTTTAATCACCCAATGTTAATATGCGAGTTGCATCAGGACTATTATTGTTTTAATGTATATTGGACTTTATGACATGAACCTCCAGCCAACATCTATACACGGATAACCAATCTTTTGGATAACCAATCACCTCTTTCTATGCTTTATTTAAACATCCCATTATGAACACAAAATAAACCCTTGAAAAAGTCCAGCTAGGACGAAACGCGTTGGGACACGCCCACTTCACGTAACGTCAATCTGACAGGCACCACGAGGGATTCCCTACAGAACTATGCCCTGCACAGCTCTAACTCGCAGGAACTAAGAGCGATCATACCACCTTGCCGCGCGGCCGCTGTGAGGAATCATAACAGCAAGTACTTAAACTCGAGCATCACTATTTTTATTTTTATTTTTTATTTTTATTTTTATTTTTATTTTTATGCATATACTTTCTAATTTTTATTTTTTCAATGGGAGAATAATTGTACCTCCTATCAGTTGGTGTCATGGCAACACCATATACATCTGCACCATAATTAGGACGGCTATAACTCTACACCAGTCTCCTATATCTGCTATTTTATTCGGATCAAATACTAATCCACTACATGTACAATTGGCTGGAGGCCATCAATTTTAAATGTACCATCCTTATGGTTTGACTGTTCACCACGTATATGGCTATTAATGATTGGTATTTAAACATGTTGATTTACCATTGTATTTTTTATTGATTGTATATAGTGTTATACAGGCGATTTTTAACCTAATTTGTAATAATTGGTATGTATTAAATTGTATCTATTTGCCATTTTTTGCACTTAGGTTTTTTACTAAAACTGTATTACCAACAAATCATTATTTATTATTGACTAACTGGTTCTATATCAGTGAGGCACATATAGACAATGAGCGCCTAGTTAATTCTGTCATTAAATTTTGTTTATTGAGGGAGGGATACCCTCAACTGGAGCAGCTCTTGCAGTACATTTCTAGAGAGCGCGATCCTTCCAAACTGAACTCCCTCCATTGTTTTCTTAAATTTTCCTTTATAACATTTTTCCCCAGTTACTCAGACTGCCATTCTTTCCCGGTTTATTATTTTAAAATGCATCACATTATGTAGATGGTATTATTCCCTCTCTTTTGTTGGTATAATATGCTTCCTCCTGACAAGTCACACAAGCAGTGGGCAGTTGTCACTGTATGTTAGAATGTTCTGTAACATAACATTCTATCGGTGAATACTAAGAGAACTACATACTGTTATAATAGTCATGTCCATGTGGGCCATGATTGGAATAATGACCAAGGTGTTCTTTTGACTCAGCCTTTTAAATGTGTATTTTTGTTATATAGAATTTTCTTCAGGTTTTTGAGATTTCTTTTCTTTCTCAGGCTGGATGGAAGGCGGTTCCTAGAGCTGTCCCGGGACGAGGAGTTCCATGCAGATGCCGAAGACGTGGAGGTGGAACTGGACCCAACACTGCCTAGTACAGAGGATGTGATCCTCAGGACGGAACAAGTGACCAAGAACATTCAGGAGCTACTGAGAGCTGCACAAGAGTTCAAGCATGACAGGTGAGGCTGCCCCCGGCCTGCTCACAGAGGAGGCGGCTGTCCTGTGGGCTGGATCCATATTCAGTTCACTGGGAACTATTGATGTCACTGAGGCAGACTTTGGAAAGTGCCTTGTATATAAAATGGAACTAAACACCACAACATTTTAAAACGCAATGGAAGATAATTAGTTGACACATTTAAAAACTGATGACAGAGTATTTTTTACGGAATAATAATCCCTTCTACAATCGTTCTTGTTGACTGGAAGTTGACATGACGTCTTCACAGTGGGCAATACCTTGCGGTGTATATTAGGAAAAGAAATACATTTCTAATGTTATTGGAAATTGTGGTGGGGGGTGATGTCAAATGTAAAGGTAGTCAAAAAAATAAGTCTCCTGTACCTTATATTGCTGCTAATACGGCATCTTGTTTATTGATCCCAATCAATGACTTGGGGTGTGACACATTTACACAAATGTGGCAGTGTTTAGGTTTAGCACATTTTGTATTCTTCCCAAAGTAGACATTCAGGGAAAGGCATTGCAGTTCACGCTCTGCTATGTAAATATACATATCTCTGTACTGCGCATGCTTACCAAAATGCATCCATAAATGTAATCATATGCTAGGCTTGCAGCTTTTTATGCCTACAGATTTGGGACGGACAAACGTTGGTTAAACACAGTTAGGGACATGCACATGTATATGTAGCACACCCCTGGAAATGTGACCTACTGACACATCCTCAGATACACTACCTAGGAGTCACATACTTAGTGGGTACTGGAGGCCTGGTGTAAAGATATATCATCATCACCATTTATTTATATATATGATGATGACGCCATCAGCACTGGCTAGCCACTTCTGATTGGCTGATTGCATATGATGTAAAATTCTGCTGTGTTTTGAGTTTGCCGTATCTTGAGATGCATGTGACTCAACATACATACATACATACATACCTACATACATGCATACATACATACATGCATACATACATACATACATACATACATACTATATGTAAATCTGCAATTCTTCAGACCACATTTTTCCGCATAATATGTCAAACTCTGAAAATATATTGTTTTATTTTAAATCATTATCCCACTATCCGTTTTCATGTCCTACATGTTGATCTTCTAAGATCCTTCTCTTGCTGATCTTCTCATTATTTTCTTTTCTCCAGTTTTGTTCCTTGTTCCGAGAAGATTCACTCGGCAGTAACAGAAATGGCGTCGCTCTTCCCCAAGGTATCTATCATTATTGTCAGTTTACGGAGCTTGTTAATTGGCCTAGTGTCGGGTGCTGTAAATAAGTCTGTTAATGTAACCTGTTGTGGTCACTAAGAGAGGGTTGACACGTGTCTCGTATTTATGCATTTTGGACTCATCATGAACTACTTGATATATTTGTGCAATATGACTGCCTGACAACATTTTCCTTTTTCCCTGGGTAGAAGCCGGCGCTGGAAACAGTACGCTCCTCCTTGCGACTGCTTAACGCCAGTGCATACCGACTGCAGAGCGAGTGCCGCAAAACTGTACCCCCGGAGCCAGGGGCAACTGTAGACTACCAGCTCCTCACCCAGCAGGTCATCCAGTGCGCCTACGACATTGCCAAAGCCGCCAAACAGCTGGTTACCATCACCACCCGCGAAAAAAAGCAGTGACATCTGTTGACCGCCAAACCCTGTGTCCTTCGCTAGAGCCACTCAAAGTGTTTCTCTGGAGATTTCACTGCTATTTAGACTTCAGTAGGACACTGGGGGACTCCTCACAGCCTTGGACGAGCCTGAGGCTTCTACACTCCTAGCCATTAACCAGACCCATAATTCCGGCAGCAAAACGTTAAATGTGCAGTCCCCTATAGCAACAGAAAATTGCCGTACATTCATTGTTAGACTCTAAATCTTATACATTTCCAGAAGACTGCACACATGTATATATATGTGTGTGTATAAAGAGCCTAGTTATATACTTGTGCCTACTAAAAGCTTATGGTTCTAGGAATTGTCCGGTGATAGGAGGGTCAGTCACTCCTCATGTTCATTGTTAGTAGCAAGTAGGGGCCGCTCATAGTTTGAGCTCAGCCAAAAGCCTCTTAGCTGCTTAATGTTTACATACAGGATCCAATGACGTAATCATTGGGTCATCAAGCACAAGGATATTGTGGTCCACAGGTAGTAAGGGACCTGTAAGAAATCCTTTTAGCCCAAAGTAGTTGGACATTTTTTTTTTTATCTGCAAATCTCATTTGTCATTGTTCTGTCGACATTTGGCATGAATTGTACATATTCTTACTTTATGCAAGAAAAACAGTCCTCGGCTAGACTCCACTATATTTGTACTGCACAATTCACTGTGCTACAAATATGATTAGATTTCAGATTTTAGGGGAGGAGAATGGCATATCTAAGATTTGTGATGTATAGTCTTGAATATATTCAAATATAGACGGATATTGATATCATTTCTGAAATAAGGCTTTAAACATGGTAATTGAGCTACTCAATGAGACTGCGCCTTAATCAGTCTTCCTGCTGCTGATTCTGGAGGGTTACAAGTGACTGACGTTAGCGCAGTGAAGATACTGGGCTGCATCGTTCAAGCCGGATCCCCTTCCCGGTCACTGACGGCCTGTCATAAACACCCCCCCCCCCTTGTGTCCTTACAGTGGTAGCACAGGTTATATTCACTAAGTTTAACCTGCTTCATGCTATAGGGAAAAGCACAGAACAAGAACACTTTAGCTAACTTTGCTGGCAGATTTACTTCTCGACCATAATCAGCCAATCCCTGTAATGCACTGTGGTGTATGAAAGGGTTATTGTGAATAATTGAATGAGGCCAACGTTAGACTTACACTGGAAACTGTGTATATATATACATATATATATAATATATTATAAACATCTCTTTTTTTGTTATTTGGGTGGTAAGGACATTAATGTAGAAGTCTGTTCAAGTATTTGGTGTAAAACCACTTTTAAGCTCATTTTAAAGCAGGCTTAGAACAACCTGTGGCTTGTGGTTGCTGTTCCCAGCATGCTTTGCATAGTTCCTCAGTAGCATGCTGGGAAATGTATCTCATACAAGACAAGCTAGAGAGCAGCAGGTTGACTAAGACTGCCCCAAAAGGTAGTACAGTGCCACTGTCCACAGTCTGCAATAGCCAGATTATCTGCAATAGCCAGATTAGCAGGGAGTTTCTCTTTTTGCAACTGTAAATAGGATTACTTAGTCCCGTGTTTACTCTTTGTGGAGTAAATGTATTAAGCATCTGGTCTTCCCAATCTACTGTTCTTTGCACTGATCTCCTTTTTTATTTTTATTCCCTCCACCTAAATATCCCCCCCCCCAGCTATGCTGACAAGAAATGCAGAATTTGTTGCTGGTAACGTATTCTGTTATCAGAATGACCAATGTAATATTGAAAGGATTTTCCTTATGACGACAAGGAGGAGTACCAGTGAAGCTGTTTATGGAAAACAAACTAGATTCCTGGGAGCATCCACAGATTTCAGGAAATTGGCATTTGAGCACATGCATGATAACTCCAGCAACCCCCCTAGTGTTCACCTATATCCCAGCTCAGCAACTTCTGGAGAGTGGTGTGGTGTTCAGCCTTGTATATAAGGATGGAGTGATACAATGTGATTTTATGCAACACAAGTCCATCGTCATATTGTTAGGCAGTGCCTGCAAAGCAACACACCTGCACCTCTCCAGTGATGTCCACAAACAGCACCTCCCTAAGCGATAACATTGATCGAAGAGCTGGTTTTCAGCATTTTCCTCCTCTTTTCATTTTGCCACTGGTTCTAACTCATGCTGAAAAACTTGTCTGCCTTTACGTTCCATCTAGTGATTTATTTTTTTTATCTGGTTGCTGAAAATGCCATACCCTGCTTATACTGTTGCCTGTGAGAGCTGGTGCTGGGTGTCTATGTAAAAAGATGCATACTGTACATTTGTATCAAATAAACTAACTAACACTTCTTTGCCTTGTGTTTCCTTAATTGCTCCTTTTGGCAGTGCACTGGTCACCTGCACAGCGGAGACGGCCATGTTGTGGGCTGGACCGTTATTCATGAGCATGCAGCCTATCCGTTCACTAGGAGGCAGTGACATGACTTCATAATGAATATTCATGGGACACAACATATGACTCATTTCTATGGTTCCCATGAATATGAATTCAGCCCACAAAATGATTCTTAGTGAACTGATAGGCTGCATTTTAAAGGATATTGGTTCAGCCTGTAATCTAATAAATACTGCTATATGATGGGAGAACTGGAGGGCAAGTACTTGTTTATTCCCCTAAGAGGCTTGGGAACGTCTTACAATTGTCCTGCTTGTGATTTATATTGATCAACTGGGGTGTTCCCAAAAAGGATTCACTGTGCACCGATTTCTATCCCTTGGATTACTATAACAAAATCTATTTATAAAACATTTCTTGACTATTGAAGCACCTGTGAAATCTACTTGGCATTTATAATGTTTTCTTTAAACCAAAACAAGCCCTGTTAAGGTTAGCATGTCCTATAGGACACATACACACAGACTATTTCATTGTGTCTGTGACATGTGCTCTGAGCTGTATATGTTACTTGGTTTTCACTTCAAACGCCATCCAGTGGGCTATGCAGATTTCTGCTCCACTGCAACCTCCATCCTGCTCAGCAACCTCATACAGAAGTCTACACAAACCAGCTCAAATCGAGGTGCGTGACATCAACAAAAAGGATTTTGCACATTCTAAATGAGGTTCAGATTAAACACTTGATAGACATGGACGTTGGTATTTGAAATGGCGCGATTAATAAACATAACCTTTTTAGAATGTCTAATCTTCTGCTAAAAACTAATGCTGGCGAATTCATTTTTGTGCTTAGTTCCTTTTTGGATCCTTGTTCATCATTTTCTTGTGGTTTCTTGAAGCCCCTGCAGCTCTAATAGGTCTCAGTTCTGTGTTATGAGCACCTGATCTGACTTTGTATTGCCAGCACTGGTTAAACATTAGCACTAAGAAATCAATGACAAATGCTCTTAACGCATAAAGAAATAAAATGCTTATGGAAAAAGTGCCCCTCTTGGTGACAGGTTCTTTCCAAAGCAAATACCTTTATATACAGGTATCTGTGCATCAGTTTCCACTAATGGTCCACTCTGGTTTTGATGTGGAGTTACAGCCCATTGATAGGTGTTGTCACCAGTACTGGGTAGGAGCAGACTGGCAATTTTTTCTCAAGTAAAGCAAAATGGTGGCTGAGGGACAGTGCAGATTGGGAACAAGGTACGTAATGATTCTCGGATTACATATTCTATTAATTTTAGAACCACACATTACTTCAACTTTGGACACTTTGTTTTAAAATATTTTTTGTCAATAACTACCCATTTGTCTGGCTTGTGTTAACCCCCCGGCTCCCTCAAACAAATAAAAATTGCCTCATGCTAAAAATGTGCAAATGTCTGAGGTAGTTGCATGTGTGTTTGTGAATGTTGAAACGAATGTAATTTTTTTTTTTTTTCTCTTTCATCCTATCTGGGGGACACCGCTACCATGGGGTTGTATGAGCGGAGCATGTAGTTGGCACTTAACTAGTTAAATGTATCAATGCTGACAGACCCCTACCCTCTGCACCCAACTGTAGCACGTCAGTTTAGTTTAAGTGCCCAAGGGACTTTTTTTTTTTTTTTTACTAACATAGCTTTAGCTTTATTTTATTCTTTTTAGAAACAGATTTTTTACTTTTTTCCTATCTTTATCTAAAAAACTAAAAACGGAGGATAGAAAATGGCTGTGGGCTGTGTAAAATAGGAAGAAACAGGAAGAGATTCCATAAACGAGCAGGAAAGCTCGGGGGGGCAGAGCTAATGCATATAGAGCTCCCCCACATCTGCTTGGATTTTTGGACTCTCCCATATGTGCGCAAAGAGATTGGCCAGGAAGACAGCAGCTCTCCTCAGCCTGTGCTGACTGACTCCTCTCCTGCATATCTGTCTTAGCTGGAAGGCTAAGTACCAACATTCTATACTTTTATACTCATTAATTAAAATAGGGGTATATTAGTTAATGTGTTGCAAGTAGCATAATACATTATATGCTACTTACACAACCTATCTCTTTTCACATATAGCTTGTTACAAGATACAAGGTTTGAGTGTCATAGATTAGTTAGTATACTTGTAATTATATCAAGCCTATAACTTGCTTCAGTGTGTCTTCCGATTAAAAATATGTCTGATAAGGGGAAAGCACCTCATACAAAATATTTCACTTTTTCAAAGTGTAATGTTAAGTTGTCAATTAGACAAAAGGACTCTGGGGTGCGGGGGCACACACACCACACAAGCCCAGATTAATGCAATACCAGTACCGAAGGAACCAGCATGGGCATCTTCTCTGGCACAGTCTGTTATTACCATGGTCGAATTGCTTAATAAGCCTAAAGGGCTACCATTGGTTTCCACAGCTTTATAATTAAGCTGAGGAGCTACAGGGGGTTGCAAAGGAGAAGGGTCTGTCAGCATTGATACATTTAACAAGTAAAGTGTCAAATCCATGCTCCCCTCATACAACCCCATGGTAGCAGTGTCCCCCAGATGGAATCAGAGAAACGGATTCATCGTAAGTATAAAAATCCTTTTTTTTAAGGAGTAACTTGTACTCGTCTCAATTTCTTTGAATTAAAAATTGTTTCGTTTGTTACTTTTTTTTTCTGCATATTTGTATGTAGATGAATAAATATATTTCTCGAAATTAGCTGTACACTGACAGTGGATCTCATGTTTGAAAAGGAAGAATGAATACAGTATTACTGCTAGTAATGCTCTTAAGAGCTTTGTTACAAACGGTAATTAAAAAGTTTAATGTACAAAGTTGTGATCTTTTTTTTTTTTTTGTTCATAAATTTTATTCCAGATAATCTTTGTTTCAATAAATGAATAGCTGCATTCTTCCAAAGTCTTTTAGTAAGGGGTGGGTACTACTACTGTAGTACATTTTTTGTTTTCCCCATGAAAGAAAAAAATTGTAGGAAATTATATTTTCAGTTGGAGGAAATGACATAAAATAAAGAAAGTGTGTGTGGTATTTGTCTTCATAATGATACAACAGGTTCTGTTACTATGTAGCACAAAACTAAAGCATAGCATTTACTTCACTTTCCAATCTCTGGTAATGTACACGTCACATCGGGTCTGCATCCCACAGCTTTGGTTATGATCCACTCCACGTCGCTCCTCCTGTGCCACGTAACCAACCTCTGTGTTCCATGTCTTATAATTAGTGGTCTGTTGTTCCAGTTCTAATAGCAACTTATGTTATTTTATTTTATTTTTTGGATTCATAACATCTAGTGGTACAAAGAGAGTTTTCTAGTAACTGGTGCCTTAGTGATTGTTACTGGCCAAATGTGTACTGCATTGTGTAGTGTACAGTTATGGCAAAATTGATCTAATAACATATAGGTCAGTTTAATAAGAATTATAGACACGCAGGAGTAAGTAACTGGTTCGGATAAGTAAAGGCTGGAAGGAGATTGTTTGCTCAATTTAGCAAAAACAACTTAGCAGAGGATTCTGCAAGTAATTTTTGTGTACTTTGGCTATAATGCCTCACTAGATCTATTTAGCCTATACTCCATCATCTTTGGAAATTGCTAGGTGTCTGGTGTCATCTAATTATGCATAAATATGTGACTTACAGACAGAGTGCCCTCTTGCACACAAGACCCAAGTATGGCATCACCTAACACACTAGCCACAAGAATGTGATATAACTTACAGGGTACAAGAATAAACTTACAAATACATTTTTACTTTAAAAGGAGAGGCTGACAAACCTACTGTAAAGATCAATTCTTCTTTATTGCTTTTTTGTGGTGTTTCAGCATATTAGTATACTTTTGTAAAGCACTCACGTTACAAATCAGGATCAAAGCAAAAGGCAGAATGATGTTGCAAATAAATGGTCTAAATGCTACAGCTTGTGGGAACAGCATTTGATAGTAGTCCAGAATACTATTATGGGCAAACTAAAACAAATGCCTAAAAAGTCATTGTGTTAGAATTATTCAGCACTGGGGAAAAAAAAAAGTTGAAGGTTAACTAACCTGGAAAATTGAGAATTATATTCACCGTTAATTTCCTTTCCTTGAAATACTCCATGACCGCCCTTACAATGAACCGTATGTAAGGCAGCTCCTACTCCTCCGTGTCTTTTGTAACTTCCCAAGCCGTCATTAGAACAAGGGTGGGAAGACATTAGGCTGCCATGGAGTATTTCAAGGAAATTCCCTACTCCATGGCAGCCCTGACAATGGGATATAGCAAATCAGTACAATGGTCAGGCGGGCAATAAAAACAAACACATTAATAACAGTCAAACAAAAATGTATTTACACCGTTTGCTGGAGATTCTTCCAAACTGTCTCCTCCGAGACCGAAACGTCAAGAAGATAATGTTTAGAAAAAGTGCATCGACGACCATCTGGCTGCCTTACAGATATCTGTTGCCAATGCCTGGGTTCTATGTGCCCAGGAGGTTGTACCGCCTTGTTTAATGTGCCTTTGGTATCTTAGGTACTTCAGGCCCTTTCCCCCTGTAGGTCTGTGCAATCACTTCTCTAATGCACTTCACCAATGTGGGTTTGGATGGGGCATGTCCTTTGCGAAGACCTTCAGGAAGTACACATAGTTTCTTTGCTCTCACCACATCCAGAGTATGGAGTTTTCTCTACTCACTATTAGTGGGATGAGGGTAGAGAGACGGTAGTACCAATTCTTGATTGATGTGGAAGGAAGAGACAACCTTGGGTAGATACTCTGGATTTGTCCTCAAAATTACTTTATCTTCGTAAACGTTGAAGAAGAGTTCTTCACACCATAACGCATGTATGTCCCCTATCTGACGAGCCAAAGTGATTGCTAGAAAGAGCACTTTCAGAGTGAGACATTTGAGAGAAATATCCTGTAATGGTTCAAAGGGGTCAGCAGTTAAGGCACCCAGGACAATATTAAGGTCCCAAGGGGTCGTACCTCTTCAGTGCCTGAAAGAATTGTAAGACGAGATCCTGGGATGACAGCTTGGTATCAAGAAGGATGTTAAGAGCAGATATTTGCAAATTTAATGTAGATGGAGCTAGTCCATCTTTAAGAAACTAACACATCTGGGACTGGCGGACATTGGATCCTTCGCCATGTTCCCTGCCCAACAAATGAATTTTTCCCAAATTCTGTAATCATAGAGGAATTATTTTTCCTTACTTGAATTAGAATGTCTATTACCTCGTCTGAAACACCTTTGGATTTCAATAGTCGCCGCTTAGTCTCCACGCCATCAAAAGGAGTCTAGATTTGGATGCAGAACCAGACCCTGATGTAGGAGGTCTGGTCTGACTGGTAACGGCCATGGATGTTCCAGAAGCATCCTCAATGCTACCGCAAACCAAGGGCGACGCAACCACGCGGGGAAGACGGCTATCGCCTCCACCTTTTCCTTCCTTATCTTCCCAAGTACCTGAGGGATGACTCGAAACACGTACCCCAACTTGAATTTTCACTGCATTGACAGGGCATCTCTCCCTAGAGCCCTGTTGTCTCTGTGACGGGAGTAAAAGAGGGGTGCCTGGCATTGCCCCCTGTGGCCATCAGGTCTATTTCTGGCGTTTCAAACCTGTGTCGTATGAGTTGAAAGACCTCTTCATGCAACTCCTACTCTCCTGGATGGACTTGGTGTCTGCTTAAATAGTCCACCATCACGTTGTCTTTGCCTACCACGTGAAGGACTGAGAGATTTCAGATTCGTCTCTGCCCATGCCATTAGTGTGGTTATTTTGGCCAGCATTGCTCTGCTCCTGGTACCACCCTGCTTGTTTATAAAGGCTACTACAGTACTGTTGTCGGAGAATACTTGCAGATGTTTGGCTCATAGATAGGACTGCAAGCCAGACCGCTCTCATCTCCAAGATGTTCCCCTGGAGAAGTCTCATCTCGCCAAATGCCCTGCATGACCATAGTCTGCATGTGAGCACCCTAACCCACTGAACTGGTGTCTGTGGTAAGAACACACCAGTCTGGTATCGAGAGAGTCACACCTTGCTTTCTCAAGCATTGGAACTGCCACCAAATTAGGGACGGTCTTGCCGACCTTGAGAGGTTGATTTTAGAATCTAGAGACCCCACTGTACAATCCCATTCTGCAAAGAGATTTGATTGAAGATCTCTCATGCCATCTTGCCCATGGAAAGATTCCTATTGTTGAGGAAAGCATTCCTAGGAGCCGGAGACAGGTTTGTGCTGAAATCCGATGTTGAAGCTGGACTTGATGCACCAGCAACTGGATTTTGTCCAATCTTTCTTGAGAAAGACAGACCTTGTCCGTTCTTGTATTTATTTGCAGTCCTAGGAACGCAGGGACTGATGTAAATTCTCTGTACAGTGCTGCGGAATTAGTGGCACTATATAAATAAATGGTAATAATAATAAGGCCACTTCTTCTGACTTTGCCGAAGTCAGAAGATCGTCCAGATACTGTTAGGAACCCCTCCAGCCGGCACAACACAACCCGGAGTCTACTCTGCCAATCAGGTGTTCACTGGAGACCCTGATGGTGGGGACAGACTGGGCTGCAGACTGACAGAGGGTCGTGAGGTGTGTACCGGCTGGGGAGAACCCAGGCAAGCGGAGTGAGGTTCACACAGAGGTCAAGGGCCGGCAGCAGGTAGCAAGTCCAGTTTAACAGGCCGGGGTCAAGGGTCACAGGCAATCACGAGAAACAGTAGACAGGCCAAAGGTCAGGGTCACAGGATACACAAGCGAAATCCAAAGCCAAGGGTCATACACGAGAGGTCAGCAGAATACAATAGACAGGAACAGGAACAAGCAGGTCAGCAGACTGTGGGACAGAAGCTATAACCGGCAATGAGGAAGCAGACCTCATTGCCCTAAATACTGAAGCAGACCAATGAGAGCCCAGCTCTCTAATTACATTAAGTGGCCAAATTAGCCCGCAGGCTTGTCCCGCTGTTGCGCACGCGCCCGGCTGCCCTGCAACGCCGGGACGCGGCGCTGGAGAGAGGAGCGGCAAGCCCCCGGAAGTGACGTCCCGGTCGCCATAGGGACAGCCGGGACAGAGGTAGGAGAGTCGCGGCGGCTGGGCACCGCCGCAGCTCCAAACAGATACGGCCATAAAGCTACTCCTCTCTGCCGCTATGAGAACTATAAGGACCTTGGCAAATGTAGAGACGTGAAAAGGCCAAACGGAAGACAAGTAAATTGGAAGTGACATCCCTGAATGCAGATATACAAAACACCCACTCTAAGGGTTTACCTTGGTGTGTCCTTCAGCTTTTTGGGGGTGGGATCCTGGTCCATAGTGCACTGTATCCAGATAGCTGCTAGGTCCTGCAGCATACATCCACCTATAGCCAACAATGAGCCTCATATAATGGGTGTCAGTTGCTTAAAAAGGTGTCCGCCCCGACATCAAAGTGTGTCCATAGCAGGGTAACGATTTCCTCACCTGTCTTCCTGCTGACAGGTGGTTTGGTAAACGGGGAAGCCAGCGCTGCATGGCAATCCATCCAGTGAACTGCGCATGTGCCCTCTACTGCGCGCCCACCCTGGGCGCCATCGGCAGTACCACTGAAGACTCCCAAACAGCCAACACTAAAGGGTCCGGTCCAGGCACAGGCCCCGCTGAACTGCCACACAGCCAGCCTCATGAGGAAAGCCAAAACCTCCAGTAAGCCCTCTAGCACAAAAAAAAAAAAAAAAAAAAGGCGCTACTCGGCACTACCCTATCCTACACATGCTGAGACAGGAAAGAAAGACATGGAGGAGGAGCTGCCTTATATACGGTTCAGGTGGGGTGAATTTTTCCTGTCTACGCTAAGCTGATCAGGGTATTAACCTATTGTAATGGCTGCCTTGGAGTAGGGAAAACAAATATGAGTACATTACTGGACTTAGCATATAATCTACTTATATTCTGGTCATTCAAAAACTTACAGAAATGGTTTAGCGCATATTCATCACCTGTCTAGATCATAAAAAGATCATTTTTGTAGTAAAGACAGATTGGAATATATTAGCATTCTTCAAACTGATACATAAAAATATTTGCGAAGGCCGGTGACATGTTCGATCTCATCACTGTACCCAAATTCGAAACAGCATCCTATCTCCAGCACTTGAAGTAATTTAATGTCAATATAAGTTCAATCACAGACGTTAAATATTCAAAGGGAGGTCCAGTACATAATGTATTAAGAGATTGTCTTATAGCATCAATGCCTTCACAGTGTGGAATGCAAGTAGATTCTTAATGTCCTTTGATGACCAGCAAACAGTTGTCCCCTGGGAATGCAAAATCTTTCTCTACAGAATTTATTACCCTAGTCAAAGAAGTGCACATACACCAGGATGGAGGGGATGATCATGTTTTTGAAGAAATGATGGCTAGCGCCAAAGAGGGTTGCCATTTATCATGTCAAATATACAAGGTGTAGAGAACGTTGATTCCTTAATAGTTACTGTATTCTTATAGTGATCTTTTAGTTTAAGACTTCTTTGCATTTTATAAACATCAATTTCAGTAGACAAATCAGACTGGATAAAGGAACAAAACTGAGGCCATTGCTTTTTTTTTTTTTATTTTATGTCCTTGAAAAAGGGTCCTGTTCAAAGCGTTATGTACTAAAGGAAACTATACTTTTTAGCTTTCAAATATAAAGTGCTGCATTTGTAAATTGGATTATTTTTTTTTTTATCAACGGAGGACTTTGCTGAGCACCTCATCGAAGCGCTACAATCAGTGGGCTGTAAACTGTTTATTTCTTATACTCTGATCAGCCACATTAAAACCACCTGCCTAATGTTGTGTAGGTCCCTCTCTTGCCACCAAAACAGTTCTGACTCGTCAAGGCATGGGCTCTACAAGGCCTCTGAAGGTGTCCTGTTTCATTTGGCACCAAGAAGTTAGCAGCAGATCCGTTAAGTCCTGAGGTGGGGCCTCCATGGCTTGGACTTGTTTTTCCAGCACATCCCACAGATGCTGGATCAGATTGAGATCTGGGGAATGTGGAGGCCAAGTCAACACCTTCACAATTTAGCCCTTGTCAAAGTCGCTGAGATCCTTACGCTTACCTATCTTTCCTGCTTCTAAACACATCAACTTCAAGAACGGACTGTCCACTTGCTGCCTAATATTTAAAGGTGCCATTGTAATGAGATAATCTGTTATTCACTTCACTTGTCAGTGGTTTTAATGTTGTGGTTGGGGCATGCCCACACTCATCTCTTAATATTTACATTAGACAAAAGGCAAACAAATATAAGGTTAGAGTCTCTAAGTGGTCCTAACACAAAAACTGGATGTCTCAATATGGACTTGCAGCCTCTAGACATGAGCCATCCCAAAAGCAATTCTCAAATACTGTCAATGTACTGTCCAGTGCTGAACACAGCAAGATCCATCTTATAGGATGCGTAGATTGCTTTGACTGCTATCATCATCATTTATTTATATAGCGCCAGCAAATCCTGTAGCGCTTTACAATTGGGAACAAACACTGATACCCAGTATTGTCTTAATACATACAGACAGAGAGGTAAGAGAACCCTGCTCGAAAGCTTACAATCTATAGGGCTAGTGATTTTACAGCTAGAATAAACACTCCCATGCTGAAAAACTGAATGGGAATACTCCTCCCCAGTTATATAGGTTATATTACACTTAAAAACAAAACAAAACAAAACATGAACATAAAGTGAAATCTGCGCTTTAATGCTCCCATGTGACTTCTGTTAGCACAGGAATGATGGAGCGCTATGAATGCTAGCTGAAGAAGTACTAGCATTCAAAGCACCTGTATGACACCAGCCTAAGGGTCTGGCTGAGAGAACACCCTCCTCCTGCATGTAAAGTACACTAATATAAGGATTACAGTTCATTAAATGTGACTTTTATTGTGTATAAGCATTTCCAGCAAGTTAATGTTTATGCTTTTGTTTTTTTCACGTTTGGAAAAAAAAAACAAAAAACCAAAACAAAAATAGATTTAAATTATTTTTTTTAAACCCAATGTTTAAAAAATGTATTTATATAAACATACAACAATAATACAGTATACATTTTGTTCACATCAACAATACAAAAATAGATATATTGTAACTGATAGTCATTCAGAAAGCCTCTATTGCCTAGAGTAGATAATCCTCTGTTACAGAGAGAGAACTGTACTGTATAAAAAGGACCACTATGCCTAAAAATATAAGATATATAAAATACCTATATAATTATATATATGTAACATTTTCAGGAACTTGCAGAAACGAATGATTTTAAAGAAAGTTGAAATCTATTTTCTTGTATTTTCAATTTAGCAAAATTACATATTAAATTGTACATATAAAATAGAAGCGCCTGTAACTAGTGACTTTCAACCACCTTTGTAGTTCATCCAAGTGAAAGTTTATCAGCAACATTTATTTATATAGCACCAGAAGACCCTGCTCACAAGCCTACAATCTATGAGACCATGAGTTTGACACATGAGGTTAAGTGCTACATATTTGCATATTGGTCCAGCCAGATTGCAAAGGTAAAAAGTGCTTGTTGGGCTGTATGATCCAGTCACACAGCAGTGTTGGTCACAGGGTTGTTGTCTTGTGTAAAGGGTGGTAATAGGGCAACCTGGGGGGGGGGGGGAGGGGGGGGGGGTTTTCAGATTTTCAGAGAATGCTTGAAGACTAGAGAAAAGTCTTACTGTGCGAGGGAGGGAATTCCACCAAGTGGGTGCAGCCCGTAAAAAGTCATGTAACCAGGATTGGGAGGTTGTAATGTACTGTATAAAAGGACCACAGAACAGAGCTGTTGAGTTGGAAGATATTTTAAGACAAGGAAGGAGGATGTGTGTTGGTGTAGTTATGTTGATGGCCTTGTGTGTTATTAGGAGTATTTTATATTGGATTCAGTGAAAAACAGGCAACTAATGTAGAGACTCAAAGTGGCTCAGCAGAGTAAGAACGATTTGCAAGGAGAATCAATCTAGCTGTTACATGCAAAATATTAGATTGTAGGGGTAGACTAGTACTGAGGGATTGCAATGCGGGAGATGAGTGCATGAATTAAGGTTTTTGCAGTGCCTTATATGAGATGTGCATATTCTGGAAATGGTTTTTTTTAGATGTATGTAACATGATTTAGATATTTATGTGTCGATATGGGGAACAAAGGATAGTTATGAGTCAAGGATTACACCTAGGCATTGAGCTTGCGGGGTGGGATTAATGGTCATGTCAACAGAAATAGAAATGTCAGGCAGGAAGCTTCTATCGTTCAGTGGGAATATTATTCTGTTTTTGAAAGATTAAGCTGGCGATAGGACATCAGAGATGAAATGGCAGAAAAACAGTGAGTAACGTGAGACAACACAGATGTCGAGACATCAGGAGAGGATAGATAGATTTGGGTATCATCTGTAGAGAGACGATACTGAAATCTAAATGAGCTTATTAGTTTTCCAAGAAAAGTGGTGTAGATACAGAAAAGCAGAGGACCTAGGACTGAGCCTTGTGGTACTCCCAACTGATAAAGGAAGCGGAACAGAGCTGGATCCAGAGAAACGAACACTGAAATAGCGATTAGATAGGTAGGATGAGAACCAGGATAGGACAGTGTCTAAGTCCTAGGGATTGTGTTTGACAGTTGACCACTCTTTTCATATAGGGAGCTCCAGTAGAATTAGAAGAGAGTAATGACTTTTAGGTTTAGCAGTGATCAGATCACTGACAACCTTAGTTGTTGCAGTTTCTGTAGTGTTGACAATGAAAACGATCCAATAGGTTATGTGAGTATAGGCAATTCTCTGAAAGCTTTGAGGGGTATGGGAGCTGAGATTGAGAGAGTGTTTGAGTCAGAATTTTGTTTTTACAGAATATAAGTAATCTCTGTGTGCTTGAATAGTGATCGAAAGATACCAGGAGAGAGAGATAGATTACAGATTTTAGTTAGAGGTAGGCACAGGGACCTACCAATTTGAGAGGGTATGGGATCAAGAGAACAGGAGATAGAATAGGAATACAAAAAGTAGATACTTCCTCTTCATTTGTGGGATCAAATGAAGATAAGGTATCGGAGGATGCTGGGAAGGAATTGACCTGATGGTTTGTCGAGGGAGATGATTCCATTTCAAGTTAGACTTTATCAATCTTGTACTTGAAGTAAGAAGCAAGATCTTAGGCACTGATAGTAGTCGGAGGGTTTGGGTTGGGAGGGCTAAGAAGAGATTGAAAGTTGTTAAAAAGGCTTTTGGGGTTAGAAGCTTGAGCACAGATGAGATATTGTTAGTATGTTTGTTTAGCAGTGTCCAGACCATCTTGAAAGAAAGTTTTTGTAGATTTTGTGTTACTTTAGTTTTCCACGTTTGACAACAAAGCCGACAGAGTATGAAGTGTCGTCCGAGCCACTTGATCAAGGGCTGTTGCTAGGGTTTTAGCGAAAATGAGGAACTGCAGTTTCAGGGGAGGAGAATGTAGAAATTAGGAAAAGAATGTGTTGCAGACAGGTGGAAAACTGTGGAACATTAATAGAGATAAGATTTCTGTGGGTATGAGGAGACTTGGTAGAGAGACAGCAGGGAGGTTAAAATACTAGGAGAGAGCTTGTAGCCGATAAAGGTGATGATCCAAGAGGGAAAAAGGCGTGTTAAGGAAATCAGGAACTGAGCAATGTCTAGAAAAAACAAGATCAAGATAGTGGCCATCCCGATGAGTAGAGGATTCAATCCACTGGGAGAGGTCAAGAGAGGAAGTTAGAGTAGTTTGGAAGCAGCAATGGAACGTGGATTAGCAATAGGGATATTGAAATCACCCATGATGATGGTGGGGATGTCAGAAGATACGAAGTAAAGGAGCCATGCAGAGAAGTATGAAAGAAATTGTTGCTGTGGTCCAAGAATAGAGAATGGATTCCAAATCCGAAAAGCATGTACTTCAAAAGATGTTAACGTAAGGGATGAGACAATTGTTAGGGCTGTGAATGTGCACTGTGGGGAGTGATGTAGTCCAACCCCACCTCCTTGTCTGCCTCCAGGTCTGGAGGTGTGGGTAAAATGGAGGCCACTATATGAAAGGGCTGCAGGTGAGGTAGTGTCGGATTGTGTGAGCCAGGTTTCAGTTATTGCCAGAAGGTTGAGGTTGTTTGAGAGAAAGAGATCGTGTATGGAGGTAATTTTGTTACAAACAGAGCGTGTATTCCATATTCCATTTAAAGGTCTTTGAAAGAGAGGGGAGACAGGGGATACAGGGGATGTGTTTGAGGTTTGCTGAATTTCAGTAGTGTTCTGGTATACGTGTATGGGGGATGTGGTGAGGACCTGGATTAGGTGATATATCACCAGCTAATAGAAGCAGAGAAAGATAGGAAAGATGATTGTAAGATGTGATACCTTTTATTTTCTGCTGAAAGGGTGAGAATATTGTTAGTATGTTTGTTTAGCAGTGTAGTTAGTGAATATAAACATGGATATTTTCCCGAGTGTTAAATAGAGGCGAGTGGAGTAATGAAGGGGATATGTGGACAGAGATGTGTGTTACAGGAAGGGTGAAGGATGATATAGTCCTAAAGATAATGTCATGAAAGGAGAGTAAGAAAAGCAAGTTGTTAAACATTGGGATTTAAGAATAAAGGGGAAGAAAATGAGGGAAATAAAGAAATACCCAGCTGCAAGGTCCAGTGCCGTTAGAGAAGTGCAGAGTCAGGTTGGTGCTGATGATCCTTTAAATCTAGAGCCAGGAATACAAGATCTGAAGCACACAGCCCACAACCTGACTACACTTAAAGGTTCCTGCAGTGTCATTCATTTATACCCCTTCCCCAACACTATGAGTGATGTCACTGGATAACCAGGAGGCAGAAACTTTAGGCACTTTTTGACCTTTAAGTGTGGTCCAATTTGCTTACAGACCCATTCAGTGACTGAGCTGAATGACCTGTGAATGGGCAGCTACACCATAACAATATTTAATGATGGGACGCATAGGCAGATGAAGTAATAATGTCTAATACATAACATCTTATGCTTTTCCAATGTGTCCGGAACACATGTGCATGTCAAACAGACACACGTCCACTTTATGAAATATCCAGCCATGGTCTAGAGCCGGGAAAAACTCCCCAACACGGGACTGATGGAAGCATCACACAGGCCGTGTTCATAACGGACAGCTTGACAGAGTGATTGAACTCTGTCTCCACTGTGTGAAGGTGACAGAACCCACTTTAATGCTGGGATTGTGGGATGAACCAATATTCAATTTGCTGGGAACGTCACTACGGCATGAAGCACAGAGCAGCCATTATGGACTCTGATGAATATTGGATACAGCCACAATAGAGCTGCCTTGTCTGTACATAGCAGGCGTGTCCGTGGTCAGATCACTCATGTTGTGTCCAAACTGGATGGTGTGGATTGTGCTAGTCAGAACTCTCACTTAGACTTTCATACAGTCTCACTGGGCTTTTCTTGCGTCCAATCCATTTCTTGCGCTTGCTGTGACCTTGAACCAACCTCCTCTTGATAATCGCTATGGGAAAGAAACAGATTGGCATCTTAATAATATTACATGGAGGAACATTTTAATTTCATAATAATAGACGGCAACAATAACAACTCTTTACTAAATATATACAAATTGCAGACACAATATTAAAGTGGATTATTGCCTGCACACAGTATAGGCAGCCAGACTGTAAGCTGAGCCAATATTCATGCGTCCGAGATATCACTAGAAAGTTTATAGACTGCATTGTCCAGTATTTTGTTCCAACACACAAAATGGCTGCCTCCTGTGTGTGTACACTATAATGTATGCTCTATCAAAAGGTTTCAGAGTTAACAACGATACTCAATCAGTAGATAGCAGCCCTTTAAAAAAAATAAAAAAATAATAATTTTTGCCTGCTGTGCTTTTAAAAAACAAAACCGTCATAGCTGTGGATTGTGCAGTATAAAAAGTTTGTAATTACAGATCCTTTAAATGGTTAGCTTTAATAATTGAAGAGGACACACCTTACCTGCATTACTGTGCAATGCTGCACAGGCAGCAACAGCACCATCATCATCCGGCTACTGGACAGATGGTGGAACAAAGTATTAACAGACATCTGTGAATGAGCATTCCTCAGACACCAGACTCCATGTATTTTACTCAGCAAATAAAACATAGCCAAAACATAATTGTGAAAACAATACCTTTTCTAGATAATATGCACTTAATATTAAGTTTAGGAAATAAAACTTACATGCCACCGTCTCAGTCTCTTCAGAGGTACTTCCTGACGCCCAGTACAGGCTCTGGCTCTTGCGGAACTTCTTATAGATTTGTGTGTACAAGACTGAAAAGGTGAGCAATACCAAGAGGAAGATGAGCGATGCCGCTGCCCAGGTTGCCTCTTCTGTCCGTGGAGTGGAAACATAAATATCAGCGTTCTTCTGCTGACCAGCGCCCAATCTTCTCATGACGTTGGCTGGCGATTCTGGTGTGGAATCTTGCCGACAACTGCACTCTGGTTTCTGCACACTGCTGTGTGCTGGGGGCTTCTCAGTAACGCTGGACAAACGATTCTTGTCAGTTAGTTTATCTGCAGTTTTCTGAGTAGCGGCAATATTAGTGACAAGGCTCAGAGACTCCTTATTCTGTTGGGATTCCGGAGACGCTAGTTGTTGGGCGACAGCAGACTTTAATGACTTCTCCTTGTCATGATCCATCACCTCTGATGTATTCTTTCCAATGGAGTGCGTCAAATTAGTACCAGTTAAGCCTTGTGCGATATCACCTGATGTGGGCATGTGTGATTGTATTGGCAGCTCTGTCACTTTGGTCTTGCCATTTCCTTCTAACTCTCTGCTATGGATGCCAAATTTTGACCCTCCAAAGTCAGTGTCTTCAGATAAATTCACAGGAGGTGTTGGTGTTAGAGGATTTGGAGGAGAACTCTCCCCGGTCACTGCGACATGTGAAACGATAGTTTGTTTGCTGAAGACTGGCTCTGTGGGCGGGCCAGAGGGTGTAGCAGAGAAAGTGCTTGTATATACACCAGAAAGCACTGCATTGTGGGAAACTGGGGTGACTGGTAAAATTGCTCTTCTTTTTTTAAAAAGATGTCTCTTTAGCCTGGCTCCTTTGTTTGGAAAAGGATTTAGAACCTGAAAATATTCCAAACAAAATTTCACGTTCAGGATTTTGTAGAAGGCACATAGTAGAATGGAAATAATCACTCACTGACTTCAGCCTAGATTATCCTTGGTGCCACCCTTCATCCTAAATGCAATATCACATTTTTATAAAATATATAGCATAACTACTACATATACAGCACCATATATGAATCCTTCCCAAATCTAAACTGTACTGCATAATAAATATAAAATGTTTGTAGAAGAATGTCCATAGCCACCTAGTGATATAAATTAGTATTGCAATGTATACAACATCACTACTATAAAAAAAAATGACATAAACATGCTTAGGTTTTTATTGTTTGTCCTTGATCAGATATTCCCCAAAGCCATAAATAAGCACAAAAAATGATTACAAGCTAAAAGTTAACACAAAAAAGTGCAATGACATTTAATAAGCTTAATCACACGCAGTTTTAATCTTATAGTGATACCGTATTTCCCCCGATAATAAGACACTGTCTTATTTTTTGGGGGAGCCCAAAAAACTGCCTAGGGCTTATTTTCGGGGTAGGGCTTATTTTAATTAGCACATACTTTACCCTACTTACCGGTCTTCTTTTTTCTTCACTTTCCTCTTTTTCTGTACTCTCCTCCGCAGCGCTGCTGTAAATGACGCGGACACACACACCAGCGTCATTCACAGAAAACGAGGGAAGCGTGCGCGCTCACTGTGAGACACTGCAGCTGTGATTGGATGCCACTGTTAAATCTTTAACAGCGGCATCCATTTCATGCAGGGGGGGGGGGGGGGGAGCTGGGGGCATTGTATTGTATCGCAGGGACCAGGCAAAATGGGGATTTAGCTCGGGGTTTATTTTCGGGGTAGGGCTTATTTTGGACCGTTCAGGGAAAGTAAGGGTAGGTCTTATCTGGGAAACACGATAGCTACGATGGTTCATCTTGATGAGCATAAAAAAAAAAAAAAAAAAAGCTGTGCTGGTGTCAACCTTAACAAAACTGGAGAAGTTAAAGATAATAGTTCAATAAAGAAATGAAGAAAATATATTTTCCTATTCCTATGCATGTCAGACTTCCAGTCCGTAAGATATCATTTTTCATATCGGATCGAGTTGTAATTCACTTTTAGAAGCTCTTTAAAAACATACTGGCACGTAACCCAATTTTTGTGTAGCATATCATTCTATAGCAAATAGTATTTTTCAACTATCACTTTACTGACATATTCTCAGTGCAGGAATTCTAATGTAAATATTAAGACCTTACAGCATGACAATGTGAAGACGGCCATTAAAATCTCACAACATGAGTAAAAGCATCTGTTCTTTACCCGTAGTTTCCTCTCTGAGCAGATATCGGTGTCATCAGACGCCTTAAAGGACGGTCGGATGAGTAGATGCTGGTAGGAGCCATCTCCTCCTGTTTCTGACGGACGCTCATGGTGCACGTTTTCCCTCAGCCAGTCCCTGATTTCAGTCACATTGATGTGCGACATCTCAAGGGTCGAGCACCACGCAGCCAGAGCAATAGGCTGAAAGGAGAAGACATACAAAAGTGACAAATGTCCACAATTCAGTACAAGAGGATTCTTTTATAGACTGAGAACAAGGAAACATTTTAAAACAAGATACAGTTAGAGCCACTAATTGACATTAAGACATATAAAAGGTATTGCTGTGATAAATAAAACTGGAGTCTTTATCCATAACTAAATATGTCTATCTTACTCTCTCTGGCTCCTGTGGCAAGTTGCCATGTTAGCGGAGGAGCATGTGTAGCTAAACAAGCAGAGAGTGACTGACAGCTAGGCAGACTTGATATGCAAAATATAGCAGTGTGGATTGGCCGATTCATACACAGTTACAGGAGAGCAACGTCGTCTCAGATTCTTGACCTGTATCAAATCCAATCAGAACACTGCAATGGAATTAGATGCAATATAGATGTCTGTGAGAGTACAACGTGTCTGATCTCATCTCCTAGTGGTAAACACACCAGGCAGTCAGACATGACTGGAGATAATACACTCCTCTTGTGTGACAAGGACAGCAAGATTTAGAGGTTAAAAGAGATCCACTTACATTTAAATACATTCCTTATTTGACAATAATAAATTGCCAATATTGTTATATATTTTTCTGCCGACTTCTAGTTAAGAAACATCATTTTAGCGTATCCGTTTTTCTCACTTTATCCTTAGAGTACCGGTTTTGCAGCAACAAAGTTATTAAAAAAATTAAACATTTTTTTAAAATAGTACTATTACATTCTATTGTAAGACTAGCTGTATAGGGTCAGCAGTACTTCAAGAGTGACAATGTAGGCAAGATACAGTCAACCCTGTATAAAACATTACACACTATTACTGGTCTGTGTGTAGGACTAGGGTTTGTACAAAAGTTTATTCTGTCCTATTAATCATTAGGAGGTTCAATAAAAGAAAATTAACATAAGATATACTGCACACAGTAACACCCTGCTTATTTCCATATATTAAAAAAGTTGGAACTTCCATATCATTTGTTCTGCCAAAATAAAATTAAATATCTACAACAGATTGTAAAAGAACAAAGCTAGTGAGATGTTATCATGGGAAGTACAACAGATGGACACTGTGAGTAACAAAGTGTCAGCCCGATATATTGTTTTAAACAGGCAAAAAGCAACCATACAATTTATATGTGGATGTAACATGCCACTATAAAACTCTTCTAACGACCGTAGCCATGCGGATGTCATCCATTCCCGATGTGTGATAATATACAGCACCTGCCTCTAGATAGAATATGTGTTTCTTCCATTGACACCGTGCATGCGGTGCTAGGGAGAGCAGCACATTCGTTACATAACTTGGCTGTGTTTGTAATCACTCTGTATACCTGACGTAGTGACCAGATATATTACTGGTGATGACATATACACTCTTACACCTGTCTATTCCCTTCCTGTAAAACACCACAGAATACACTGCCGCTTAATGCAGACATATAAAGGCCCCATTCTTATCTAGTGTGAAGTGGGGGATTGTTGCATGAGTGTAAACTGCAAACGGGGTAAGAGATTACACAGGTGTAGCTCCTCGTAACACCAAAGTGGGTATTTGGGGCGGAGTCTGAACTAAAGGAGGAGGGGCTTTCTAACCACACAACAGTCACACTCTTCAGACAGTGTATGAATGCATGTACCTTACCCGTTCTCTGGAGAGGGTCTGGAGCGGTGTCATTATGTGTTCAGGCATGCAGCTTAGGGCCACGGAGGATAATGCTTCCTTCAGATGCGGGTGTACGCAGGGATGGTACAGGAAGGCCACGCCTGCATGCTGGAATACACACGTCATATGATACAGAGCACCATTGCTATTATTATCCTTTACCACAGATTATTAACACATGATAACAGTTACTCTAGAGCTGGTGAGAGAAAGATAGTTTACACTGAAGAACTTTCTAAACCACCAAAATTCTTGTTTAGTCATACTCTGATTATCATGGAGTCTCATTAACTAACCAGACACCAACCAAAAACAAAACAAAACACAAAAACAGCACAATTTGTTGTACCTCACAAAGAATCCATAAGACTAATTTGATAAAAAATAAATAAATAATAATAATGTGTTCGCAGTTCATTTCCAGAATTAAAAAAATAGTCTCTTCAAGAAGGGACACTAACCCTGTATGTTTTTTTTGTCTAATGTACATATTACGGGATGAATGTTGAAGTATAGAACGTTCCTAGAACGCTGCTATTAAGTCTGCTTGCCGAGATCACCATATAGTACAGATCCACGGCGTAACCCCCACGTGTCCCAATTTAAGACGACTACCACACGTGGCATGTTTGTACCAACTGTCAGGAAGTTGAGAGCTCTGCCCTCCCTCACCATGACACCACTGGTGGGTGCTTTTAGTGGAAGGGATATGAGGGAAACCTGTTCTAGGCACCGCCCCCATATGGTGTGTGACCACTCCCCTTTGTGTGCGTGGCCTGTCACAATAACTAATGCCGAGAGGTATGCCACGATTTACTTCCTAATACCTTAATTATCATCATCTTTTACTTATAAAGTGCCAATGTATCACTGTTCACAGAGAGGATCATGATACAAATAAATAACATGAAATGAAAGTTAAGATGGGCCTGACCAAATGAGCTAACAGTCTACCTGTGGGAAAAATAGATAAAGTAATGGAGCAAGGCTGGGTACACACTACAGAAAAATTTCTCCCAATGCAATATTTTGTTAACAATTTTACCAACGACTGAAAGTCCCGATCAGCACGATCCATGTGTACACACTATACACGTTTTACATGATTTACCGTCAGATTTGTGCTCTTCATCTGTCATAACCATCGGCTGAAAAGATCATGACTCTGCACACTCCACAGAGATCTATGGACGCTGCTGGCCCTGAGTGCATGAACACTGCGGAATTGGAAGGACATCGCTCCATCGTTTACAGAGATTTTTAGTCTGTTTATAAAATAAACAGATACGATGTGCTTTGGAATGATAATCATTTAAGTATACACACTAATGCGATATCAGCCGAATGGTCGTTTATTGTACGAATGGTCCGATAATCAGGTGAAAAACCTGTAGTGTGTACCCAGCCTAAGAATTGGAGCTTTTGGTGGGGGAGAACTGTGTGTGTAAGCCAATATAAACCTTGGCTTTCAAGCTCGTGTCAGTCTAGTTAAGTGATGTTATACATTTACATGGACGTTTCTGCAAATCAAGAGAGTAAAATATAAATAATAATATTCTATTAGAATAAAAAGCTGAACAACACACAGACGCTATACCCATTTTCAGAACATAGTAAAGTTAATTATACTATGTAGAGCTGAAAAGCGACGAACTGCAAAGATCCAACATTAGGAAGGCATGATACACCACTGAAGACAGGGGCGGATCTAGAAAATTGCTATACCCGGGGCGATTTAGGGGGCGCGATTTAGGCCCCGCCCTCTTTCTGCCATCTAAAGCTGCTGGCGGCTGCACACTATGTGCAGGTCCGCTCGGCAGTGACAATGTGCTGCCCGGCTGCTCTGATTGTGTTTAAAACACAATCAGAGCAGCCTGGTAGCACCCTGTCACTGCCGAACGGACCTGCACATACTGTGCAGCCGTCGGCAACAAGTCCCTGCTAGGGGGGGGGGGAAGATTGCCCTGATCGCCCCCCCCCCCCCCCCCCCGGATCCGCCACTGACTGAAGATGACAGACATATATGCAAATTAAATGTTTACAACCCCAAAATCTGCAAAATGATTAAATAGTTGCCAGATTCTCCTTGAAAAAGTTATCAGTTCCAAAATAGATGTTTTCTAACGGAAGGACCCCAATGTCTATTGTAAGCTATACATAAACTTCATGTTAAACTAAACATAAGGTCACTGCATCCCTGAGCGCATTCGTTTTCAGCCACACATCCTCTCAGTATCACCCACCTGGAGGTTGTGAACCCATCGCTGCGGTGGGCAGTAGATATATTCTCCATACTTGGCCCATATAGGCCGATGTGCTCCACTACAAGAGAAGACAAAGCCCTTATTTGTATCACCCACAATAAACCTTTGGCACAGTACAGCTCTCAATTGGAGAGGAGGGAGGGGGATGTCTCATATGGCTTGGGCTTGAAATGTAGACAATGGAAGTATCGCCAGGCTAAATGCAGACACTTCCACTTTGGTGACCGCTTCAAAACATTGACATTCACAATGCCGACATTAAAAAAAGCAATGTTTATGTGAGAACTCTAATCTGCCCAGAGCATCTCCGGACACCCTGTCTTCTCCACTGAAACTCATCTGACACCCTCCCCTCTATTTAAAATGAAAACAAGATAAATACCTAACTTATATGGAGTGTTTTAATTCATGGTATATTTATTCATTAACACTGAAAACCACTGATTACTTTGCAAGTGAAAAACGAAAACAAGGAATAATATACACAGAATTTAAGAAAAAAAAACACAAAAACCTGAAACTAATTACATTCATTCAACCTATATTCTGTGTAAGCTCACTATATGAAGATAAGTAATCAGGTGTATAAACCATTCAGTTTGTGAAAAGGCCTTTTCATTACAATGAATAGAATTATTGCTTGTGCAACTACTTTAAGGCACAAGAAACAATGTGTATTCCTAGTGCAGTGATCGGATGCATTCTTACACTGGTACAGCCCACAGAATGTTTGTCAGCGCTATGTGAAAGCAATAAGTACATTATAATACAAGTAACTACTGCGTTGCTTACCTGTTTGGTATTGGAACTGTATAGTCTATATTGGTATCCATGCAAGCGTGATAGGAATACTGCAAGAGAACATGTACTTTCAGGACTTTGTAATTCAATATAATAACAATAATATTAATACAATTGGATGGAATTACAGGCAATCAAAAAAAAACCAAAAAAAACGTAAGACATGATAACACTGTATATTAATTTTATCCAGCAAGAACCGATATACAAAACATAGAGGCAATACTTGAGTAATATTTAATATGTTTAAAAACAAACCGTAAAATGTCTCAGCCTAATGAAACGGCAGGAAAAAAAAGCAACCAGCATAATTTACTAACAAGATGCAACAAAAAAACAAACCAAAAAATCAAAACAAATTTGCTTTCATTATATAATTTGCAATAATTGCCCAAAGTGTATTGCTATTTGGTTGCTATATCAGTGCTGGCTAACCTGTGACACTCCAGGTGTTGTGAAACTGCAATCCCCAGCATGCTTTGCCAGTAGATAACTAGCTGATAGCTGGCAGAGCATGCTGGGACTTGTAGTTTCACAGGTTAGCCATCACCGCTATAGGTAATGAGTTTTGCCCTATATAAGTAAAGAACCATCACATGGCGATTATATTTTACCCCTTATTCTCCCAATAATTTTCCAAGTGCTATATTTTAGGCTACAATCTTTTATGTTAAAGTTCGGTAGGTATAGCCATTAAGGAAGAGCAGTTTTACTAGAAAAAAAATTCTGTATTCGTCCCATGTCCTGCAGCCCCCACAGTCAGTGTTGTGCACACACTACTATCATCCATAGTTACATAGGACTCGGCACCATGAAGAACAATGAATGAATACAGAGTATTCATAACGCTGACTGGAGGGGCTGCTACAGAAGAAGTCCGGGATGACTACGTCACAAACTGCAGAACATTTATGTTGTCATTTGTTATTTAAAATTAGCTGTAAAAATCAGACTGCTTCTTATCCACTACAGTAACAAATATAAAAGTGTAACAATGATTGGAACCTTGTGAAAGGGTGCAAATACTATTTACAATCACCAAGATCCATTGTCTTGTAGAGGCTGCTTCTGTTCTCCTTTCTGGACAAATTTGAAACAGGATAATAACGAGCTTGTACGAAATAATAGCGGCCAGTCATTTCTTATGAAATGATCAGTGAAGAATATTTTCAAAGATTGCCAACCCCTATTCAAGGAATTCACGGGTACGCCCATAAGTATGTCTCAGGACAAAATATGGTATTTAAGCACCATGAGATGATGTCTGTGATGAACCAATGTGACATAAGGTCCGGTATAGAGTGCGGCGAGTCTCTTACCTCCGGCTTATACCTGGTGGCGATACTGGGAAACACCTGTTGTAAACAAAAGCAGACGTTAGAAACAGTGACATAAAAGTGTATCATACTGTAATGTCCGTCACAATGATGTGGAGCGAACCTGCAATCTCTTTGCAAATGAGCAGAACACACAATTACATTAAACACAAGGTCAATCAGTAAGTGAAATACCTAACAGCACACATTCCACAAGTAAGCTGTTCTACAAAAACATGGACCAGTTAATAATAAATGTGCTTCAGAGATTACTTCTAACACGTTGATTTTAATATAAAACAAAACAAGTTGTTTGTAAGAGGTTACTGCTCACCCTATATAAATATAGATTTTACAGGAGTGCCATCACTAATCACAGACTATCATTTACTAAGTTTTACATATATTGAGGTCATTTGCATATATAACATACATGTTTCTGGGCTGGATTCTAGTTAAATCTATGTTAAACAATTAAAAGATATAAATATGATTAAGGACAGAAATATTTAAAAACTAGGGATGTGCACCGGCCACTTTTGGTGTCTCGTGTTTTGGATTCGGATTTGCTTGAGGTTTTGAGTTCGGATTTGTTTCGCAAAACACCTGACGAAAGGTTTTGGTTCGGATTTAAGGTTTTGGATTCGGATTTATTTTGAAAAAAAACATAAAAAAAAGTGCTAAAAAACAGTTTTGTGGTTTTTTTTTCACTCCTACGCTATTATTAACCTCAATAACATTCAATAACAATCATTTCCACTAATTTCCAGTCTATTCTGAACACCTCACAATATTGTTTTTAGGCCAAAAGGTTGCACCGAGGTAGCTTGAGCACATAATGCCAAAAAAAGAGGTACAAGATGGAATTGTTCTGGGCCCTCCCTCCCACCCCTCGCGAGATTCGACGCGAGACTTGGACGACAGAGCCTCTTTTTAATTTTTTTGCCCGCCTGAAATATCCGAACAGTGCTCGGATCCCGTTCGGATCCGCACTGTTCGGGTGGGCCCGGATTAGCAGAATCCGAGCCCGCTCATCTCTATTAAAAACAGACAACTTATTTTATAATGTATAATTAAATAATGGAGAACAAGCTGTTTAATGTCACAACACAGCAAATACAGTGCGCTCAAACACAATTCTGTTAGACCACCTTGAACAAGGTATAAATTGTATAGATATCTTTAAAAATGTCCGAGTTAAATAGTCCTTCATAAGCAATATTCCCACGGACGATATCAGCACTAGCAGTCACTGGTCTGCGCGTCTTCCCCTTCTCTAACCCGATCTCCACGGGTCAGTCAATTCCTGGAATATCAAACAAATGGGGGAGCTTCCAAAGATTTCTATTAAAAACAGAATGTACACGTACTAGATATACACGTACTAGATATACAGTATAATCAAGCATTGAACCAGCAATCAATTGACTCCTGTAATAGCAGACATCATCAATAAGACTCTGGGTGGCTGTGGATCCAGGGTCTTATTGATGATGTCCGTTATTACAGGAGTCAATTGATTGCTGGTTCAATGCTTGATTATACTGTATATCTAGTACGTGTATATCTAGTACGTGTACATTCTGTTTTTAATAAAAATCTTGGGAAGCGCCCCCATTTGTTTGATATTCCAAGCTGTTTAATGTGTTTGAAAAACTATATGCTATTAATAACATTGTTCAACCTGCAAGTTAGGGACAGACCTAAGGGAGATTTAGCATAGCCCCACTCCTCAATTAGTGGGTCCGCCCCCTTCTACACTTTGATTGGACCTGGCAGCTGAAAAAACAGGCAGAGGACGTTACCCGGATACTCCAACTGTGATTAAAACATAATCGGAGGGGCCGGGCAGGATCCTCTAACTGCCTCACGACCCCCAGGCAGATATATGCTGTATGCTGCTAGGGGGGGGAGGGGACAATTGCCCAGATCTGTCACTGCTGTAAATATATACATAACGGGCATTCATGTTCGGACACAACTTGCCTAAATGGTACTTGCTTTATGCAGACAGACAGAACAGACTGCAGTATACGCACAAGCGTATGTGCAATAGAAGATCACATCATAACCAATATAAAAAAAATATATATATATAATAAAATAAAACAACTTTTAACAGTATAATCAGTAATAAAAATATATATTTTGGGGGAAAAAATATTTTTTAATATTGAATACATAAAGATGCTTTTACCGATACTGTACAAGCAATGCATTTTAAGTCTGTCTTACGTGCATATACATGTTCTGTGATATATAGTGGCATGCAAACATCATCACTATCAGTTATAGCACTTATACCTGCCCTATAGCTAGTGCAAATGACACAGCTGAAACCAAGTGTACTTACGATATACCCAGGGGTTGAATCAACCACATCTGTGTTTGAACACCCTCTGCACACCCTTATTGTACATAGCTACGTTAATCCTCCCCTTTCTGCCTCTCAAGCTGTAGGCTGCCGTAAGTGTGATTTGCGCTCAGACATGAGTCGCATGCAATTTAGTTTATTGGCGTAAGGTCCGTTTCTGGGCATGAGCAGAGCTATTCCACAAGTATCTTTCCCTCTGCGCTGTGTATATTTTCTTGTGGTTTATCTAAATAGGGGAGAGTGACACTATCCCCAACACAGCTGCGTTCGGAAGTTCCATAGGGTGCAGTTTAAATCATAAGCGCCAGGTAACGTTTTTTTAGAGCAGAGCTATTTCAACATATGCTACACAAATGAACGCAACTACAAACATGAATCAGCTCCAATATGTTATTACATTTACTGTTGAAGGACAATACAGACTGGTTTGTTGTGTGTTGCAAAAACTAATAAAAATGGTAAAGAACAATGGCTAAATACTTACAGAACTATACAATATGTTTAATGCAAATTATTGAAATAGATTCCCAATGCTTTCCAGAAATAGGGCTGTGAGTACGGTACATGCTCAGGGATGGAATTCTTTTACGGAAAATAAAATCCACAATAAAAGAAACACACACACACACACACTATCAGCTATCTGGCAAGTCCTCCCACCCTCCTTCCCTGAACCATACTAACTGAAGTCTTGTGTACACAGTTATCAGTAAGGCTAGGTACACACTGCAGAATTTTCCGACCCACGTGTTATCTACAACGACATTACCGTCGATCAAATGTCCGATCGCTTCAACGATTAATGCGTACACATTAGTCACATTGTCTAATGCGTACACATTAGACTTTTTTTTTTACACACTGAAAAGACATACGAGGTCCACCTAATGATATCCCCAAGAAATTTACATAAGGGGTAACCACCCCAAACATCATAAAAAAGCAAAGGTAACACATAATATGCAACCAGTCATATAGAATACACATCTATAGGAAACACAAAAACATGTTATATATAAAAAAAAAAGTTATATAATTATGGCAGGCGTAAGCAATACACATAATTTTTTTTTTAATAAGACTACACTGACAAAGGCTTATAATTAGACAAGCAGACATATGCCGTACGCATAAATACAATAGACACCTGCTGTTGCTTTACCACTAGAAGCACCTAATTACCAAATCAGTGACGTGCGGACACCACGTGGGACCGGTACAGGCATCAGAAATAAACATACACACGCCCCCAAAAGAGTCACAGCTTGAAGAACTATCGGCAAATGCTTGTGGATCAATCGGAAACTTATAAATACTACGTGATCATTAGGAGTTTGGTCTGAAAATATTAAACCGTATGATCAAGCAAATGAGCCGACAATTGACACTATGGAACGACTTTTGACCATCATATCACTAAACAAACTAACCCGATTTCCGAACAGTCGTATGTCGGCTGATTTGCCCGATTATTGGACGAAAACGATCCAGTGTGTACCTAGCCTAGTATATACTCTGCAATGATGTATGTGACCAATAATGGATGGACTATAAATGTCGTACTACTACTACAGTGTAGAGGGCAAGAACCTGGATACCTGGAAACAGAATTGCTTTTTCATTAATACTTTTATAACCTAATTAATAACAACTGTTTTCTAATTCATAAAAGGTCATTAATTTCTGCAAGAATTTCCATGTAAAGCCAGGATAAGCAAATTGCCTAAAATATATGTATTTCCCTGAATCGATAATTACTAGAGATGGTCACTGACCCCCGTGTTTTGGTTTTGGATTCGGTTTTGGATCTGGATTACCGTCGTGTTTTGGTTTTGGTTTTGGTTTTGCAAAACCGCCATTGCGTGTTTTGGTTTTGGTTTTGGTTTTGTTTGGTTTTGTTTTGCTATTTTTTGGGAAAATCCATGTTTTTGGGCCTAAATTAACCCAATTTAGTGCTCCAACTGTTTTAGAGACAAGTAATCTAATTGTTGAGGTAATAAATCATCCAAAAAAACAGTTTAATTCTTCGTTGGTAGGCCTATTCTACACACAAAACAGATTGTCTTCCTCTCCATCTATGCATATTGGCAATGCAGCCATCGTCTTTGAATGTATATTACACCCTACACTTATAGTTAAATATGTAAAGAAATGGAAAAAGCCAGTTTGCTTTCTGTCTCTCAAGGCCCCCCTCCACTTGTATAAAATACCAAAAAATTCAGCCATTATAGACTGTACAATATTAATTGACATGGAGAAAGCCAGTTTGGTTTCTGTCTCTCTAGTCCCCCCTCCACTTGTATAAAATACTAAAAAATTCAGCCATTATAGACTGTACAATATTAATTGACATGGAGAAAGACAGTTTGGGGTCACTCTGTCTCTCTAGGCCCCCCTCCACTTGTATAAAATACCAAAAAATTCAGCCATTATAGACTGTACAATATTAATTGACATGGAGAAAGCCAGTTTGGTTTCTGTCTCTCTAGCCCCCCCTCCACTTGTATAAAATACTAAAAAATTCAGCCATTATAGACTGTACAATATAAATTGAAATGGACAAAGGCAGTTTGGTATCTGTCTGCATCAGATCCTCTCTCCACTAGGAGTAAAATAGAAAACTATTCAGCCGTTATATAATCTAGAATATAAATAGAAATTGAGAAAGGCAATTTGGTATCTGTCTGCATCATAATCATCAACATCATCATTAGCGCCCTCGTCGCCTACACAAATCTCCCCCTCATCCTCTTCTAATTCCAAAGTGGCATCCTCAATTTGGGTATCACCGGCTACACTCGGGCTATTAAGGCACACATCAGCAGAATGCTCACGATTAGACATCCCACTGTTGGATGGACTCTCCACAGGGATTGTTGTCATTTGTGAATCAGAGCAAATATTCTCCTGTAATGCCTCACTGGTATCTTGCAGCTCAGCTTTGACGCGTAACAGTAGTTGTGCACCAATTGTAGGCTGGGTAACTTTTTGGGATCTGCCACTAATAGCCAAAGGTGAAGGCCTCATTCTCTCTTTGCCACTGCGTGTGTAGAATGGCATGCTTGCAATTTTTTTTTTATCGTCACTTAACTTTTGCTCAGTTACACTTCTTTTTCGCTTCAATACAGTAAATTTTTTTTTGGTTTTTGTTTTTTGCACTAATTTGAAAACACTCTGTTGTTTGACATCGCCTTGGCCAGATGACGTACTGGGAACACTAACATCAGGACTGGTGACAGAACCTGGTTGCTCATTTAGATCATATGTGGACTGCTTTGAATCCATTGCGTAGATACTGCTGACAGATATGACTTTTGACAGCCAGAAATATTAATGCACAATTAGAGAGGACACCCCAAAAACACTGAGGAGTGCTAACATTTATTGAGTAGATACTGCTGACAGATATGACTTTTGACAGCCAGAAATATTAATGCACAATTAGAGAGGACACCCCAAAAACACTGAGGAGTGCTTAAAATTATTGAGTAGATACTGCTGACAGATATGACTTTTGACAGCCAGAAATATTAATGCACAATTAGAGAGGACACCCCAAAAACACTGAGGAGTGCTTAAAATTATTGAGTAGATACTGCTGACAGATATGACTTTTGACAGCCAGAAATATTAATGCACAATTAGAGAGGACACCCCAAAAACACTGAGGAGTGCTAACATTTATTGAGTAGATACTGCTGACAGATATGACTTTTGACAGCCAGAAATATTAATGCACAATTATGGGGGACAACCCAAAAGCGCTGGGGAGTGCCAAATATGAAGAAAAAATAATAAACCTCTATCCTCCTCTCTGCACTAGCGATTTTGGTTAGAGCAATTGCAAGAACAATATTGTATTCTTTCTCTGTCCCTGCTCTAATTAGCCTATGACTACACCCTGCTCTCTCCCTCTGTCAAATGGCGATGGATTGCTGTGGAGGCGTGTATTTATAAAGTTCAAGTATCGCGAGAACCGAGTCCCGAGATCCGACGACGTCACAATGACGTTCGGCCTCGATTTGGATTCGGAATTGGCGGGAGAGTACCGAGCTGCTCAGCTCGGTACTCGGATACCCAAAGTTCGGGTGGGTTCGGTTCTCGGAGAACCGGACCCGCCCATCTCTAATAATTACCGTCCAGTTTCTTACCTGCTTCGGAACAGGAATATAGTCCCCGGTGCACAAATAGACATTTTCATCTGGCAGGTCGAACTGAATATTGAACTAAAAGAAAGAGATAAGTTAGTAGGGCTTATTATGATGGGCAAAATGGTTAATGAAGAGAAAAAACCTCTTAGGTGACCTGACGTGCCTTCACTTGCACAGGTGTGCCCAGATTTCTGCCAAAGCGCATGTTTGCAGAGAAAGATGGAGGCCGTGAAGGAACAGAAGTCTGAACTGGCCGATAGGAGAGGTTGTGTGTAATGTCCCCAATTGTAAAGCGCTACATAATTTGCTGCCGTTATATATATAGAAGTTAGTATGGTTCAGTGTTGTGGAACAAGATTATTTATAGGAGATAAAGGGGTGGAGAAGATGCGTATTTATGGGTGCGTCTTACTGTGTTTCTTTTCTAACCAATTTTGCATTTTCCTGAGCAGTCTCTGTGTACCATGTGTTAGGCTGGGTGGAACACCTGTGCAAAATGTTGTTTTGGTGTTTACACAGTGCAAAATAGGTCCAATGTTTAGAAACATTTAGTAAATGAGTTTATCCTAAGCACAGTGATACATGCGACTTTACCTTAACAAAAGACTACTATGCGGACAACAGCGGTTCTTAAACCAGTTTTCATACTGAAATAGTAAACTAGACCTTGTGCAAGAAACTTTGACATACCCAGGTACATGAAGAGAACCCCACAACCAGCACACAGGTCACAAAATCAGACTCAACTACTAAAGGAAACTTTGCCAAAGTACATTAAACCGTTAAAACTTTCCACAGCTCTTGTGATGTATTATTATACTTGGCATCATGAGAATATATATGGGAAAAAAATACATTTAATGATGAATATGTGAGAATGGAGAGAAGTAGGTATATTAGCATCCACTTGGATGCAGCCCAACACCAGTAACCCCAGGCTGTACTAAAGTCCGAGAGTAGATATAAAAAGAACTGCAGATGCATTGTGTGTAAATATGGTACATGGAGACTCACCTGCCCATCATCGCAGACCGCGCTCTGGACATGACTGGGGATCAGGAGCACAGCGGAGACCGCGCACAGCCGCCACATCCCTGCTGAGAGCAGCAGCACATCCTGGAGACTCGGCCTGCTGCCCCTGTCACCGCACGTCACGTCCCTCCGCCAATCAGATCCTGTCAGACATTCTCAGCCCCGCCCACAAGTTAGAGGCGTCACGGCCAGTTGTGTTTACACTGTTCCCGAGATACGTTTCTCTCTCTCTATATGTATATAGATCTATATCCATATATATGTTTAGGACACTGGTGTCTCTAGGTCCCAGTATGTCCCAGTCTCAGTATGCCAGGCAAAGCTGAAGATCAGTTTACTGCCTCCCTCCCTCCCTCTCAGAGTTAAACACACAATGTGATATCATGTTGTACCTATAGAATATAATATGTATAAAAAAATGGACCAGGAATACCATGGTACATGATCAAATTGCCATAGAAATTCTGGCATACCTCCCAACATTAGCCTGCCACAAATCAGGGCAAGCTGTGTACAATGATGTAGTGGACAATGCTGTAGTGGTCAAGCCAAAGTAGGGTACTACTTCCCCTGGGGGTATGTGGTTGCCCACCTACAGTTTCCTCTACTTTTCCTTGAGAATACGCTTTTATTGCACAATGAACCGAACTTCACCAATGGGGGGAGTGGGCTTGCCGGACCTGCCTGGGGACTCTGGCCTGCCTGTGTAGTGATAGAAGCCACCAACTTGGTGTGGCCATGCTCCGTTCTCTGGCTATGGAAGTGCATACTTGCCCACTTTCCCGGAATGTCCAGGAGACTCCCGAATTCCGGGTTGGTCTCCCGGCGAGAGCCGGCAATTCTCCTGCATCCTGCCTACTTCCTAGTGAAGTGGTCAGGATATGAGCCTCAGTGACACGATTCACGGTGAATCTGTCTATTTGCCCCGTGACAAAATATTGATTCTGTTGCAGGGGGCAGGGCCAAAATGCAACATTTGGCAATGCCTCGCCCCTTCTGCCCTTTCACCATGCCCCCTCTCCAGGATCAAGAAATGCAAGTTGGCAGCCCTGCATGCAAGTATGGTATGGTGATCAGGGAGATCTCCACTTCTCAGCAGTCATACATGCCAAAATCGGAACAGTGGGCAGATACGTTCATGTTATTTTCTCCATGTTCCATGGTAATTCTGTGTCTTTTTTCTAGAGATGAAAATTTAACAAATTTTCACATACTACGCACAACAGCAGACTTTGGCCTTATGTGTTTGAAGTCTTACTTCAATCACACCACACAGCAGAATGAACTCACCTAGGGGTATATGCATCAAGCATTTTTGACACTTAAAAGATGCGGAAACAGTAGTTTCCGCATCTTTTAAGTGTAGTTGCTATGTATTAACTGTTTAACGGAGGAGATTTGACAGAAATCTCCTCCGTTTAGGCAAATACCGTTCAGCATCGAAGTCCCCATAGATTACTATGAAGATTGCCATGTTCTGCAACGCATGAAGCTTTGATAAGCTTTGCATTGAACTGACAGGTAACGCCATCCCAGGATGGCGTTATCTCATTTCCTATGGCATTCTGCTGAAGCCTCTTCGGCTTCGCAGAACCCGTACTGTGGAAGAGCTCTGCATATTGCATCAGAAATCAATACTTCAGAAATCAGTACATTTGCAATTATTTAAATTGGTGCTTGCACCATTAATTGAAATAAATTTCTACAATAAATTATTTCTAAGTGATCCAGCCATAGCCGCAAAACCCAGAGTGGTGCCACTGCCCCCCTTCTCCCTTGATACTGTGATCGGCTTGCAGATAGAGGAAATATCCTAAGGTCAACATTGTGTGTGTATGATGTGATATCAATCTGCAGTGGTCTACTCTGCCTATCTCTATTGCCAGGGAGCACTGGTGCCATCTGGTGACATTTTGAAATTACTGCTCTGTCTCTCTAACAGCTTCTACCCTCTTGCTTACGGTGTCCTTGTGAGACCAACTTCTGTGATCCTATCATACATACACAATTTACAGTGGTCTACTTTGCCTGTCTCCATGGTCAGGGAGCACTGCTGCCATCTGGTGGTGCTCTGAAATTACTGCCATGTCTCACTAACAACCTCTCCCCTCCTGCTACCTGAGCCCGTGAGAGACCAGCCCTTGAGAGACCAGCTTCTGCAACAGTGAGCGGCTCCATACTGTATTTACTTGGACCTCTACGGTGCCTGGCTGGGTCTTGCCTCCATGTGTGCCTGCAGCCCCACTGCACCTGCTTTGACTTTTTTGACCATTGGCAAGACTAATGCTGCCACTACTGCTGCAAAGCTGGAAAAATATGCCCAAGCTTCATCTGTGGCTCACTCAGCAGACACTTCTGGTTCTACGAAATCATCTGCACCTACAGCTGACTCTACATCCACAGAAGACTCCAATTCCTTCCAGCAGGTTCTCCATGCTATAAGCTCCTCTGAAAAATGGGTTACTGACCATACTGGTGAGGTGCAATCTGATCTATCACTTATTCGACAAGATTTACAAAATATGAGGGGACAAGTCGGTGAGGCAGAACACTGTATATCCTCAATGAAAGATGTTACTGCTCCCATGAGAGGGGAGATTGCAAACTTTGCCACTCAAATAAACATGTGTAAGCAGAAAATGTCAGACTACTCAGACCTGGAGGGCCAGCTCTGGAGGAATAACAGCCGCTTTGTGGGTCTCCCTGAATGTGCAGAAGGATCTACTTCTGAAATATTCTTAGAGCTTTGGCTTATGCGTAAGTTCAGCAGGGAGGCCTTCACTGCTCAGTTTTCGGTCAAGTGGGCTCACGGCCTTCCACCCCAGCCTCCTCAACTGGAGGCCCCGGCCCGTACTTTTATAGCTAAACTGCCTCACTAGAGAAACAGAGACACTGTTCTTCATATGGCCAGAACACCAGAGCCCCTCAAATACGAAAATCATGTAGTGTCAGTCTTCCCTAACTTTACTATTAAGGTCCAGAAGAGCAGGGCCCAATTCACCGAAATTAAACAGTGGCTCCGAGACCTTTCCTATTCAATGCCCCCCAGCACAACTCCAAGTGGTGGCAGACGGACGCTCTCACTTCTTCTCTACTCCCAAAGAAGCCGTGGACTGGCTGGGCGACAGGCCCCGGGCTGGGCCTCAGAAGAGATAAAGATTTTTTTGGTTCTGGTTCTAACATACTGTTTATTTACCTGTTTTTATTACTCCGGCTGAAATAATGTGAAATTGTGCTTTCTTCTTGTGTGATGGGTTATGTGCAGAGGCTAGATTTTTCGAGGGTTCCTTGCTACAATCTAGGGGTAGGTAGCTCTCTAGTAGTTTATAGTTGGAATTGTTAGGGTTCTAGGTATACCAATGTCTTTCTTTAGGAATAGAGAGAGAGGGATTTTTGCGAGTTAGGATATTACGTGATGGTTTGACACTCTGCTTGCTATGTCTCCTGTTTTATCCTGCATTTTGTAAGGTGTTATGTTTCCTTTCTTTGATGTACCAATTCTCAAGTGTAGGGTGGGTGTTGGACACATTAGAGATTAGATTGTTAGAAGCGGTTCCAATAACATTTTTCCTTACCCTGGGCTACAATGCCCACTTTATTTCCCTTTTCTGCAATGTATGATTCTCTCAGGTTCCTATTTCTTACAGTGTATATTTTTGTGGTGCAATGTTTCTGACTTTGCCGTCATGATCTGTATGTCCCATTGCACCTCTCCTTGGGGGTGTCCCATAGCCGGATTAAGGGGGGGGGGTTGCGGGCGGCCAGGTTCAGGGCCCCCTTCGTTGGTGGGGGGAGCAGGGAAGCAAAAAAAAAGAAAAAAAAAAAAAAAGATATACTCACCTGATCGCTGCGCCGGCGTCCCTCCTCCTCCCTCCTCTCTGCGCTGTTAACACTGAATGACAGGCGTGATGTCATCAAGGCACGCCTGTCATTCAGTGAGGAGCAGCGCGCAGCGGACCAAGAAGACAGAAGAGAAGAAAGAAGCTAAAAGAAAGGTAAGTAAAAAAAGAAAAGGGAATAACGCAGAAAGGCACAGTATGGAGGAAAAAGGGGTAGAAGAAAGGCACACTACTGAGGAAAAAGGGGGAGAAGAGAGGCACAGTATGGAGGAAAAAGGGGTAGAAGAAAGGCACACTGCTGAGGAAAAAGGGGGAGAAGAGAGGCACAGTATGGAAAAAGGGGTAGAAGAGAGGCACACTACTGAGGAAAAAGGGGGAGAAGAGAGGCACACTATTAAGGAAAAAGGGGGAGAAGAGAGGCACACTATGGAGGAAAAAGGGGGAGAAGAGAGGCACACTATGGAGGAAAAAGGGGAAGAAGAAAGGCACACTAGGGAGAAAAAAGGGGGAGAAGAGAGGCACAGTAAGGAAAAAGGGTGAGAGGCACAGCAAGGAAAAAGGGTGAGAGGCACAATAGTGGGGACAATTAATTAATTTAAGATGGGGTGGTTTGGGCGCTACTGAATGTGGGGGTGAGTTTGGGGAGAATGAGGTCCCTTTATTAAATGTGCCTATGAATTATTTAATGGCAGTGACGGTTGCGGGAAATAGGTATATTTCTGAAATGTAAATACTATTAATTTATTGCTGGGGCTATTTGTAGGGAGGGAAATAGGTTTATTTATTAAATGTGAATACTATTATTTTAATGTTGGGGCTGAAGGAAGGCCTAATTATTAATCATGGGTGGTACTGATTTAACGCCGGGGTGGCTGTCATTTTCTAAATGTACCCATTTTTTTTTCCAAATAGGGCCCCTTACATTCCAGGATCTAGATAAGCCACTAAAGAAACCTGCAGCACAGGTGGTGAAAGTGAGAAGAACAGGTAGGAGAGAGCAGCAACGTCTGTGAAATGTTGTAATTCTAGTGGGACAATCCCAATTTTTGGTGACTGTTCAATGGTGTACACAACAATGCAGGTTTTTTTTGTCTGTAGGAGGGTGGCCTGGCCATGCCCAATGATGCATTATCAATGGTATTTTAATTTGCAGTATCATTGCTAGTTTTAATGTGCATTATAAATTTTATTTTTAAAGTGCGGTATCATTGCTAGTTTTAATGTGCATTATAAATTTTATTTTAAAAGTGCGGTATCATTGCTAGTTTTAGTGTACGTTACCAATGGTATTTTTAATGTGTGATATCATTGCTAGTTTTAATGTGTGGTGTCAATACCCATTTTAATGTGGTGTTTTGGTGATTGTTTTAATGTACAGTATTTTAGTTTGTGGAAGCAATGATTTTTCTTATGCAGACAACCTAAGCGAGCCCTCTGGGAGAGCTGTAAGTGTCATACTGTGGGCTGTAGGTGATGTAATGCAGGATGTGTCCCTATGCCCTTAATTTTAGATTTTAGGGGCCCCCCTGTCTTAAGTGCCCCGGGCCCCCCGAAGCCTTAATCCAGCTCTGGGGTGTCCACTATGAGCTATGATATAGATGATGGGCTCCTGTAGAGGTGTGGTTGGGGGGCTTAAGCTCCTCTCCTGGAATGTAAGAGGTCTCAATGACAGTTATTATTATTATTATTATCCTTTATTTGTTAGGCGCCACAAGAGTTCCGCAGCGCCGTACAATGCACAAACAGTAGACAGTACAGGGTATTACATTACTGAACAGTAAACAAAAAATACTGACACTTCAGGAGCTCTAAGCAGGCTAATGCGGTAGAGATGGAGCAGAAGAGCTGGTAAGGGCACAAGAGGGAGGAGGGCCCTGCTCAATGAGCTTACATCCTAAGGGAGGGTGAACAAAACACAAGTACAGAGGGAGTGAGTTGGCGTATAAAGGAGGGGAGGCAGGGTTAGGTGGAAGGTGGGTAGGCTTTGAGGAACAGGTGGGTTTTTAGTGCCCGTTTGAAGGAGCTAAGAGTGGGAGAAAGATGGATGGAGCGAGGCAGGTCATTCCAGTGAAGGGGGGCAGCGCGGGAGAAGTCTTGGATTCTGGAGTGGGAAGAGGTAATCAGAGTGGAGGAGAGGCGACGGTCATTGGCCGAGCGCAGAGGGCGGGCAGGAGTGTGAATAGAGAGGAGGTCAGTGATATAGGGGGCAGTGGACTGGGAGAGCGCCTTGTACGTTGTGGTCAGGAGTTTGAAAAGGATTCTGTGGGGTATGGGGAGCCAGTGTAGGGCAAGGCAGAGAGGGGATGCGGAGGAGGAGCGGCGAGATAGGAAGATGAGTCTAGCAGCCGCGTTAAGAATAGAGCGGAGGGGGGCGAGATGGGAGAGGGGGAGGCCGGAGAGGAGGAGGTTGCAGTAGTCCAGGCGGGAGATAATGAGTGCATGGATGATAGTTTTGGTGGCATCCTGAGAGAGGAAAGGTCGGATGCGGGCAATGTTGCGAAGTTGGAAGCGACAGGCTTAGGCAAGGGATTGAATGTGGGGGTGAAGGAGAGAGAAGAGTCGAAGGTAACGCCTAGGCAGCGAAGTTGGGCGACAGAAGAGATGGAGGTGTTATTAACAGTGATAGAGAGGTCGTGGTGGGAGGGGAGCCTGGGGGGAGGAAAGACAATGAGCTCCGTTTTGGAGATGTTGATCTTGAGAAATCGCGAGGACATCCAGGAGGAGATGGCAGAGAGGCAGTCGGATACACGAGAGAGAAGGGAGGGGGAGAGGTCAGGCGAGGAGATGTAGAGTTGAATGTCGTCAGCGTAGAGATGATACTGAAGACGTTAAAAGAACCCTGGTCCTTGCGCAGACCAAGAAATACAACCCTGACATAGCGTGCCTGGTGGGGACTGACTTGGTGAGAGGTCCAATATTGGCTCTTAAAATGGCATGAGTGGGCTGGGCCTACCATTCTGTGCACTCAACACACTCACAGGGCATGTTGAGGATTTGTTGTAGAACAGGTGCACAATGTCTTTCTCTGAGCTCTCATGTTACACTCCTGGCTCTCTGTATCCCTCCACCTGTCAACTCTGAGGTGCTCAAGAAAGTCTTCAAATTCATTGCAATCTCCCCACATGCTACGGTCATGTGCATGGGAGACTAACGCAGTCATGGATAGCAGCCTTGATAGGTGGAGGGAGACTTATTTGGCAGTGGGCAGGGGCCCTTCTCCCTTTGCCAATATGGGACTAATTGATATTTGGAGTGCTAATTTTCCTTCACAGCAGCTCTTCTCCTCCTACTCCCCCGCCTCACGCATTTTCCTGTATAGACCTGGACTTAAACTCCAACAAACTGACCCCCCTGATTAGAGAGATCAGCTACCTTCTCAGGAGTATATCCAACCACTTCCCGATTCTGCTCGTCACAGCACTTACCCCAAATACTGTAATTCAATTCTGGAAGCTCAACCTGTTCTGGCTTACCCTTATGGGTGCGGTTAGTGACCTAGTACAGTTAGACCCCCTGTCCTCTGGGAGGCCTTACTCCGAGGAACCTTGGTTAACCGTGTAGAAGGCCATAAGAGGTTCTCTAGGGAAGAGGAATCTAGACTGGAATAGAGTTGCCGGGATCTGGAGCAGATCTACCTCTCCATGAGACTTACCGCTGACCGGGTAACTGGTTGCATGGGCAGAAGGTATGGGCCGACCATATATTAGATAAATCCAATCGCTGGCTCCTCTTCTTCAAGCGCGCTGTGTATGTACAGGGGGACAAAAATGGTAGTCTCATGGCGTATCATGCCAGAACGGAACTGCAAAATAATATGGTCTCTGCCATTTCCAATTCCTCAGGTACTACCCACTTTCAAACTGTGCAAATTTCTCAGGTGTTCCACAAGTGTTATAATAATTTGTACACCTCCAGGGCAGGGTACTCCACGCCTCAATTGCATGGCTATCTGGCCCGGAGCGTCCCCCCAGGCTCTCCTTGAAGGATGTAAATTACCTTGAGGTTCCCATCACTGTGGAATTGCTTGCCGCTTTGTAGCTGTCCATGTCAGAGGCCGTGATAGTTGTAATGCCTAAGATGGCAAGGACTCCAGATTGCCCGAGTCCTACCGGCCTACATCTTTTTTGTCCAGTCAGCCAGCCATGACAAATATTCCCTGTGAGCTTATATAGATTGTCTGTAATAAGTTTGTTACATTATAATGTGTACATTATATACTGTGTGATCTGTGTTACATACTGTTTAATATGGAGTTTATATTGTGTGCTATGAATTATATAGGCTGTGCATATCTCCCAACTGTCCTTATTTTGGCTGGACATCACGATTCACGGGCTGCAAAAGGGATGGGGCTTAAATAAAAGTGGGCAGAGCGTTGTCTAAATTTGTGCAATTATGGGTGGGTTTGGGTGGGACATGGGCGGGCCTTATGTTGTCCCGATTTAATGATGGGAGGTATGTTCCTTCCAGATCTCACTGTAGTTTAATTTTAATAAAAAGAAACATTAGCTGAATTGTTGATGCTAGTGTTTACAGGTAGTTAAACAAAGTTATAACTAAAAGTATAAATTGGTTTTGGACTGCGCACTTTCCAATGGGTGCAAGAGCATATAAGTCAGATTGTTAGATATGTTTATGTAGATCAAATTATGGTAATAGGCTCAGTGGTCAATGAGTCTATAGCAGGGCCGTAACTAGGGCTGTGCGACAGGGGTGACCGCCCAGGGTGCAACGCTGAAGGGGGACGCAATTTAGGAACATTTGGTTAAAATTGAGGGCTAGGGGGGAGGCATTTGTCTTTCTCGCCCCAGGCGCTAGAGTTCTAAGTTACGGCTCTGGTCTATAGTATATATTTCAGCAATGATTATTGGTTCTAATGGTATGGATACTCGTATAGGTGTTGAATGTTTCTGCACCACTATGTTTTTACGATAGCAATACAAAGCAGTCAGCTGGTTACCTACTAAGGTATTAACAATATCAATGTCTTATGATTAGAACTTTTAATATTCAACCTTCCAGTAAAGCAATAAATGTTAAAACAAGCACATAAATAAAACTCAATTTAAAGAATGATGAATCACATAAACCACCTAATATTTGTACAGATCCCTGATATTTATCACCACTTATAGGAGGTCCATATTAGAGACTGAAAGCATTCCAAAATTTCATGATCTAAAATGTCTAATAAAACCAACAGTTGATCATAAACGAATTCATGAATAAATACGGATAAAATACAATAAATACAATATTAAAACAACAGAGGGGTTGTGTCAGGCGCTGTCCCCCTGCTTCTTCGGGACGGGCGCCTGTCACTGCCCACGCTGCGTCTGGTTGCCAGGCAACCAAACGCAGCACTTCCTGTCGGCTCGCCGGCCGCATTGCTAGGTAACGGGGCGCTACTCGGATCGCTGGCGGTGGCTGATGACATCACGCCGCCTGCACTCCTATTGGGCCCTTGCACTATTTAAGTCAGGCTCCGGCACTATGCTGGTGCAAGAGTATTAGGTCCCTACCTGCTCCAGCATCCTTATTGTTCCTTGGCTAGTCTGACTAATCCTGCTCTCGTGCTCCCTGCTGACCCGGCTTGTCTGAGCTTTCTATTTGGATTCTCCCTGTGCATTGTTACCCTTGGAAGTTACCGACCCGGCTTGTTTGATTACTCTTCTGGATTCCTCCCTGTGTAACTCCATAGCTTCCACGTTACCAAACCAGCTCATCTGACCACTCCTGTACCTCACTATAGGACTCAGTAAAGGACCGCGACATGCGCCTCTGCTGCTGCAAAAACCATACTTCTTTGTGGGGGTTCCTGGAAAAAAACAGGGGGCGCTTTAGACTCCTTCTACTGAGCTGCGTCAGCAGGTAGCCCTCACGTGTATTGTGATAGGGGTTTAGCAGCATTACCATCCAAAAATGTCCAAACTTCGAGAGAGCAGCAGCAAAATATAATTATTTAAGTAGCAGCAACAGTGTTCAAAATGATATGATCTAGATACCCAGTCAATAGAGGGCATAGCAGCATTTAAATGTTGTTCAACCTCAATTGATAATTCAATTTAAAGCGGCAATGACGGGACCCCGTTTAAACAGTGTCCCTGCGGGGTCCCGACATTCCCATTTTACATTTAAAGGCATGAAGGGCGCACTGATGTCACATAGTGGTGCCAGAGACCTGGACAGTCGGAAGGAGGTGCTGGCATCGGAGATATGCAGAGTCATTTTTCAGGTAAGTCTGTCATTCTTGCTGTCGTTTTATCACTTAATCGTTTTTTTTTATTGTAGGTGTCCTCTGTGTCGGTGTCATCAGCAACCTGTACCCCACTCCTATATATTCCCTATCTTATATGAACAGATCAGTACAGTGAAAACTGCGGTATAATATTTCACACCAACATTTACCGCAAACAAGTACAGAGAAAGGTTCTAAAAAATATTATACAGGGGATACTATTTTACAGGGGATACTATCACTGTCTGTTGAAATGTTCTCCAATAAAAATATTTTAGATACAAATCAAACACTATGCAACCAAAATTCTACTTCAATTAGTCCCCCTCTCTCTGGAATGCCCCATGTTAGGGGTATCTAACATGACAGATACATTCGCAAAGGAGAGAAAAAATGTACTTCTCATAATATCCTCAACAGCCAAGAATAGTATTCTACACACTTGAATACAAACAACCCACCTATGAAAACATTAAGGAAAAACTCTTCTTTCTTTTCAAAATCAACTCAAAATGCAGGATCATGGATTTTTGGACCTGGGAAAGTTATTTTAACACTCTTCTTATATCAACTAAAAAGTAAAAAACCATGTAAAGCATTGGCTTCGATATACTTGAAGGTACAAGTCAAAAATATTGCTGAAAGACAGACTAATCCAAATGTAAAGGACGTGTGACATAACCACACTCACACCAAAGGCCACGCTGAATTCTACTCTCACACACAAATTCTCACTATGTGAGAAATAATTGACATTAAGGCTACTATCCTCACTTAAAGTCATACTTGCCTACTCTCCCTGAATGTCCGGAAGACGTGTTTCTCCTGAACTCATGTGAGAGTTCTGCGTCCAGCACACTTCCTAGTGGGGTCCTCAATGATGCGATTTGCGGCAGATTGCATCATTTGGCCCCGTCCTCCTGTTTCGCGATCATGGCTTTGCGCCACGGAGGACGGGACCAAATGACACAAATTGCCATGTCACTTCCCCCCTACAACAGGTGTCACTTGACATCCCCTCCAGGGGCTCTCGGAGGAAACAGTAGGAAAGTGCAATGAAAGCAATTTTAAAAGAAATATATACTGAATGAAATGAAAATTTACGTGTAACTTTATTGTTTGAAAACTATAAATGCAAAGAAGAATCTTGCTGTGCTTACCATTGATGTAGTGCTGCCAGAAGAGGCCAACAGAATACCGTGAACTGCAAGTGACATTGGAATTCAAAACAAAAATTAGATTTAGAATAGCATCATCTGTCCCAAATGAAAACCACAAACACAGCCAACTAGAACGTTCACCTGCTGCTATAAATATTTGCTTCCTGCAGCAAAGAAATCTGAGCACCCTACTGAATTTTCTTGTTAATATTAGTTTTATACCATTTTCGCTATATATTTATTTTACATTTATGCTCTTATGATTCTAAACAGAAGTCGATTCAAAGCAGATTACCGTTGCAATCAGGACTCTATAATTCCATTAAAAGCAATCATTACTGTTCCTAATAGCTCATAGGAGCATTGGCACCAAGGATATAGCTGAAGGTTTTGTTTAAAGACAAACAAAAATCACTGTTTAAACATATTGGCACAGAAACAATTCAACCTTTTCTAAACTACAGCCAATCGTAAACGGAGCACTTAAATAAATAAAGCATTTGCTAAGTAAAGAGGTAGAAAACTGTTTGTGTTGATAGAAGGTTGACGGATAACAAACCAGAAAGGAAAAGATCAGAAGTCTGTTGTAAAGTGACAAAAACATTATGTTTTCAATACCAGCCCTGTGGTCTTCAGTCGGGTCTGGCGTAAGTTTTCTCCTTGGTTTTATTTGCAAGGCTGTGTTTTGGGCAGTTAAGCAAAGAGAAGACTCTACTGCGAACAGTGAAGAAGATGAGTGCTTTGGAGATGTTTTTGGAGGCTCTTGGGAGTCTTTTCCTGGAGGGTATCAGCTTATATGCAAACCATCAGCTCTTGCCCGTTGGCTGCTAAAAGATATCCAGCGCTTGCCACAGCTTGAGCCAAATCGCTGGTGGTGGGGCAGTTGGCCAAATATACAGACTGTCATTCAACACATACTACCAGCTGACAAGCCACTGGAGTTAGCCAGGGACTACCTGCAGCTTACGGACAATGGTATCGTTGCCTTGGATTGGGTAGTAGGGCCAAGACAAATTCCAAAGACAAGAAGAGGGACAAATACCACAATGAACCCACCATTGCTCCTGGTCATTCCCAACCCTTTTGGGAAATTGACCAGAAACATTCAGCACCTCTGTCTACGGGCTTTAGGGAAAGGCTACTATCCAGTCATTTTTAACAGACGAGGGCAAAATGATTGTCCATTGACTACACTTCGGCTACAGGATTTTGGGGAACCAGGAGATCTAAAGGAAGCTGTTAACTATATTCGTTTCAGGCATCCAAGTGCCTTGCTCTTTGCAGTCAGTGAAGGACTGGGGTCTGGACTGTTGCTGTCCTACCTGGGGGAGTGTGGTTCATCCAGCTACCTGACAGCTGTATCCTGCATTTCTCCAGTGTTCCGCTTCCAGGAGTGGTTTGAGACTAAGCTGCCTTGGCTGTATGAATGGGCCCTACTGCTGTATCAGAAAGTTATTATTAGCAGGTAATGTAAAAAGGTTTAAATATAATCTTCTTAGACAGTAAAAGATTAAAAATCTGGCATAATGTAATATAATTTACTTTATGATATTAAACACTCGTTTCAAAGCGGGTTTTCCAATTCCAAGTAGTATGTACCATGCAAATCATTTCCCCTCAACTAGCTCTATGTCACAGATCAGTAGCACCCATCCAATAGACACCACGAAACAGGCTCCTCTTAACATTTACCTGCATGTAGGACACATAATTGTTTCGTAACAGCGGCACACCTAGGCGACAAGCCCCCATCATACTGCTCGTCAGGGGGGAGTAGATCTTCTATTATAAATTGGTTTAAGGTGGACAACTCCCATTTTTTCAAAATAATTCTAGTATCTCAATTACCCAGTAGGCCATCCTTTGTGCCACATGCAGGTGCCTTACAGCAATTTAAATTAATCCATTGCAAAAATGTCAGCCGTGTGTTCAGGGCCAGAGAAAGATTTGTGGGTGTCTCTGCCACTAAAATGTAAGCTTTTGCCCTGCGGATGAACGTTGCCTGTGTCCCCCATCCAGTCTGTGCAGGTCGTGTAAACATTGCACTCACAGCCAGTTAATGGCCTTGTGAGAGTGTCTGGACACGGGCATGCAGAGCTCCCTGTGAACATTGTGTGACCACACTATGAAAGCAATGGTGGGAGCGGCATAACAGGGAGGCCAAAGTGTAAGTGTGTGTGTGTGTGTGTGTGTGTGTAAGTCGTGCCCATTTGCCCATCTTATAATCTGCTTCTGTGTTCGCTTACATCACTGACCAATGTTGTTAATGAGAGATCCAAGATCAAGTATTTTATTTGTTGTCCCCTTACAGACAGAACATAGTCCTCCCTGAACGCATGGGGGGAAAAAAAAAATAAGAACATTGTTTGTGGAACTAACCCAACCAGGGCATGGGACTATTTCCAGGAGGGATGTTATTATAATAAATAGAACAGTGCTATACAATAACAGTAACATTTTTTTTTATTCGTAAAAAAAAAATATCCTATGCAGAGTACGGTAGCCTCACGGCGTTAGCCTGGGATGATTTTGGTACCTGCTTAATGGGGACACCCTATTTACACCTGGGCCATAGCAATAATTTTCATTACCAACTGTTAACTTCTAACTTGTCTAGGGTTATATTCCCTTCATAGTGGGATTTAATTATGTCCATATTAGTATGTGGTGATCATCTAAGTGATGATCTTTGTTTCTTCTGTGAAGTACTGGGTGGAACAGTCCTGCAGAATGCCCTTAGGGTTACTTGCTTATAGAACAGTCCCATAGCAATTTTTACAAAAGGGAGAGTAGCAAAAGTAGAGAACATACTACTTTTCCCTATCCCTGCTCTGACATACACGTTACAAAGACAGGTATGTGTACTTCAGAGATGATTGTGTGAGTGTCTCTCTCACCTCCATTCATCTGTAGAAAAAATAACATGTAGTGGAGAAGAAACAAAATATATTTATGTTCATGTGGCTGCCATATTTACTGTGTAGTTTGTAGCCTCTATTTATTAGCAATGTACCTACTCTTCCCTAACTCGCTGAACTGAAAAGTCAAGAATTTATTATATGATCAAATCATATTCCGTTGCAGATATTCCACCGCTTTAGGAGAAGTTTTACCCACTGGGAAGCTACTTGACAGTAGTTCTGTTCGAGAATTCCATGAGATTTTACACTGCCAGTACAAGAATGAGCAGATTAGCTGGGACACATATTGGGAGCACAACGACCCACTACGGGATGTGGACGAGGTTGCAGTCCCCGTTCTCTGCATCTGTAGCATGGATGACCCTATTCGAGGACTACCACAGACTACCCTCCCCATTGAACTTTTCAGGACAAACCCTTATTTTTTACTGTTGTTGACACATTATGGAGGTCATTGTGGGTTTCTTACAGATTCCCCTGTAGCATGGAGTCATGAAGTTACTCTAGATTACTTTACATCCATGATAGAGTTTTTCCGAACAGAAGATAAAACAAAGGGGTTCACAACACGGAGAAGTTCCAACATGATGAGTCGGCGGAGAAGGCCAACCTTGCAAAGACAAGAGCAATCTATTTACAGAGACCTTGAAGAGGAGATTTTTAGCTGGAAAAGGTCATACACTAGGTGAATGGTTAATAAACAATGATTGACAATGAGCAAATATACAAAGCAGTAACCACTATTGCACATTGTAGGTAAATCCATCAACTTATTGCCGGGAACAGAAACTACGGTGATGTCACCAGTTCCTGTATGTGTGTTGAATTACAGCTGTTAAAGTTTCAACAGTTTTAAGTTTAAATATAAACATGTTTCAGTTACACATGGAGACTACTGAAATGTCAAAATGATTGCAGTAACTAAATTTCCCCTCAGTATCCTTATAGAAAATGTGTAGAGTTGCCATCTGTCCCTATGTTTCAGTGACATTGATGCAATCTAAAAGTTTGTCCCTAGAAATATACAGTCATGGCCAAAAGTTTTGAGAATGACAAGTATTGGTTTTCACAAAGTTTGCTGCTTCAGTGTTTTTAGACCTTTTTGTCAGATGTTGCTGTGATATACTGACGTAATATTACAAGCATTTCATAAGTGTCAAAGGCTTTTATTTACAATCACATTAAGTTTATGCAAAGAGTCTATATTTGCAGTGTTGACCCTTTTTTTTTTTTTTGAAGACCTCTGTAATTCCCCCTAGCATGCTGTCAATCAACTTCTGGGCCACATACTGACTGATGGCCGCCCATTCTAGCCTAATAAATGCATGGAGTTCATCAGAATTTGTGTGTTTTTGTTTGTCCACCCATCTCTTGAGGATTGACCACAAGTTCTCAATGGGATTAATGTCTGGGAGTTTCCTGGTCATTGACCCAAAATTTCGATATTTTGATCCCCGAGCCACTTCGTTATCACTTATGGCAATGTGCTCCTTCATGCTGGAAAAGTCATTGTTCGTTACCAAACTGTTCTTGAATGATTGGGAGAGGTTGCTCTTGGAGGATGTTTTGGTACCATTCTTTATTCATGGCTGTTTTTAGACAGAAATTGTGAGTGAGCCCTCTCCCTTGGCTCAGAAGCAACCTCACACATGAATGGTCTCAGGATGCTTTACTGTTGACACATGATACAGGACTGATGGTAGCGCTCACCTTTCCTTCTCCCTACAAGCGTTATTCCAGATGCCCCAAACAATCAAAGGTGATTCATCAGAGAAAATGACTTTACACCAGTCCTCAGCAGTCTGTAATATGGTTTATAGGGTGTTTATGGGGTTTTAATCTCCTTAATAGTCTGCCAAATGTATTGATGACCATTTAATAACATAATTTATCCTAATCATATCTCCTAGGACACACAATGTTTAGAGATTTACCCATTTAGTATATTGGTGATGGCAATTTCCCCCTGAAGAACCTCTTTAAACATTTAAAAGCTTTAGAAATGTTGCACATTACCAACTAGTTGATCTGTATATCCACTACTGATGTTCTCTCTTTAAAAAAAACAAACTGATTTAGGCACGTTATTGCCCCTACTGGCCAGCAAAGATTAATGCAACAAAATCACTAAACTACCATTTTGTTGTAAAACTTTTACTGCAGTTGGTGAATTATCACTGCTAAATCTACTATATAATCCATATCAGTCTCCCTGATCCTGGTGAATAAAACTACAAACCCATTGGGGTTATTTTTACTTAACTAGGTTTTACAGGTATTTATGAACACAAAACTTTTAAAAATTTGTGTCTGCCATCAACACTATTATTCATGCCCTGGGGTTACTCCGTGACTCTAATTAACCATGTTTACATACAATTGTGTGATTTCCTACCTAGTCCTTATGTAGTGTTACAGCAGTTCTGATGGCATTTATCAGATGCCGTATTACCTTACATAAGTGTGAATTTCCATGTCACATTTTTGAGTGCATATACCACTGTGTATTAGGATCCCCCTTTTTATCCTTAGTCAATAAACACATTACCATTATCCAGGGGTTTCATTAATTCTAATGCAACATGTAACCAAAAACCTCAAAAATAATGACATGTAAAATAACTAGATCTATATCTTATCCCGTCAGTTTCCAGAATGCTACTAACTCTGATGAATGGGCTGCAATACATACCTGTGACCACTAGGTAGTGTGTTTGTTACTAATATTTGTTCTCTCCAATATACCTTATAAATTACCTGTATATACCTGGGTTTATAAAATGAGTAGGATTTTAAATACCACCTCTCTATTATCCCATATAACCTTATATATGCTTTTGTTCTAAAATTGTATATATCTCAGACATTGCAAACGTAAGGGCTAAATCAATTAAAATTTGTTGACATAACAGCAAGGACGTCTCCTTGTATACATTCAACTACCGCCAATGACAAAACCTAGATTTAAATTTTACTTATTATTCCCTATTAATTATGTTACAAGGGCAATTGCCTGTTCAATGCTCTGTGTACATATATTACCTTATTTCTCAGAATTTATAATGTTACATATTTTATCATCTAAAATCAAGTCTTTGGCAATCATGTATTCTATACATTCATACATGTGGCTTGTTTTACTAAACAAAACTCGAATTACACATACTAACATCTATGGCATCTTGAACATGGCCATCGAAAGGGAGGGGGGGGGGGGGGGGGGGGGTACTAATTACCTGGGCCTGCCAGGGGGCCCGGGCCGGGCCCTCACTGCCAATTTTTTTTTACTTTTTTTTCTTAAACCTAATTTTTTTAACTCTTCTTGTGGGTTTTTTTTTTAATCAATTTTTGCTGGTGTGTGTGTGTGTGTGTCTCCACCCCCTTCATTGGTGGGGGAGCAGGCTATTTTAAAAACAGACAAACAACGAGGGGAACAGGTAAGCGGCAGCACACTGGATAGTTAGCGGCCGAACACCAGGCGGAGAAGGATGCTGCTTCTAGGACAGAAGTAGACACGAAGAACAAGCCCTGATAGGTGAGGGGAGGAGCCTTCGAAAGGGATGTCAGGAAAGTACAACCAATGGGAAAACAGGACAGGCAGAACAGGTGAGAAGGTCTGCGCAAGCGCAGGACCGCCGCCCAGATGACAGCCGACAAGGAAAGAGAAGAATCAGGAGGATAGGCGCACCAGTTCTCGAGTGGTGGCCACGGAAGGCCGGTGTGTGACAAGCCTGCTCTGGACATATATTTCACCTTACTGCCATATTAACTACATCAACATTTCCAGCAATAAACCACATTATTTCAGAGATTCAGAGTTACAAACTACCCTTTAAACCAACAGTCTAACAAAACTTTATATTGAGCAATCTGACCACTTCCTGAACAATCCAATCATTTGCCATCATCTAAGGTCTCATCTCTGCCACACCCTTCAACAGCAGCATAGCAGACTTTCCAATACAATCTACACCGGCGGTTCCCAAACTGTGCGCCGCGGCTCCCAGGGCCAGCCATATAAAAAGAAAAGAAACACAGTAACTTACCAATCCGCCGGGCGCCGGGAGCCAGCAGACTCCTCTCTCCCGCAGCAGCTGTCACGTCGATATTCAGTGACAGCTGCTGCGGGAGAGGAGGCTGCTGGGTCCCGGTGGATTGGTAAGTTACTGTGTTCTTTCTCTTTTTTTTTATATGGCTGGCCCGCGGCAGAGGAGTTAGAGGGATCGTGACAGCGTGAGCGTGTGGCAGAGACTGAGGCTCGCATTTCCATACTAGAGGATACTACAGTTCCTTTGCCTCAGAAGGTTGCTGGTCTGGAGGCCCAGATGGTGTCGGTTAAACAAAAAATGTCAGATATGGAGGGCAGCCTCAGACGGAATAATGTATGGCTGGTGGGTCTCCCTAAAAAGGCAGAGGGTGACGCTCCAGAGACATTCTTGGAGAATTGGATGATCCAGACATTCGGTAGAGAGGAGTTCACGGCCCAGTTTGTGGTGGAGAGGGCGCATCGGATTCCGACTCAGAGGCCGCCTCCTGGGGCGCAGCCATGCACATTCATTGCTAAAGTGCTACACTATAAGGATCGGGGTGCTATTCTGCATCTGGCTCGGATCAAGGGCCCCTTAATGTATCAAAACCAAAGAGTGGCTGTATTTCCTGATTTCTCGGTGGATGTACAAAAGAGCAGAGCTCAGTTTATACAGGTGAAACGTTGCCTTCGTGAGATGCAATTGCCGTATGCTATGCTTTTCCCGGCCAGATTGCGGTTGGTTTCAGATGGAACTACCCTTTTCTTTGGATCGCTGATGGAGGCGACTCACTGGCTGGATGGAAGAGCTCCTAGAGGCCTTCGTCCGGAATGAAGATGCTCCTGGTGATGTATTCTTTTTTGGACTGACACGATAATATTGAGGATTGTATGTATTTGTTAGCTATAAAGTCGAGATAAGTCCCGTTAAATGTGCATCACTTTGATCTATGCCCATACATATTGAAATGCTTTTGATAAAGTAGTTATTTGGGGGTTTACGAAAATGTCATTTATAAGGTGACATGTCTGATGCTTTTCTACTTGGTGCTAGTGGATCGGATAGGTGTGGGGAGGCAGTGGTGGTGTCGCTAGATGCTGCTAGGGCCTTTGATTCTGTGGAGTGGAGGTACCTGTGGGCGGTGCTATTGAAATTCGGTTTTGGGACGCTTTTCGTTAAGTGGGTACAACTGCTGTATTCTTGTCCTACAGCTAGTGTTCGTGTAAATGGCTTTGTGTCTCGTCGGTTTGTAATGGGCAGAGGTACAAGACAAGGCTGCCCTCTGTCTCCCACTCTTTGCCTTGGCCATAGAGCCATTGGCATGTGCCGTTAGGATGCAGGCAGATATTACTGGATTGAGGGTGGGCTGCAGGACGTACACGATTGCCCTTTATGCAGATGATATGCTACTCTTCCTGTCATATCCTAATAGATCTTTACCTGTGCTTCTCCGCATGGTCACGGTTTTTGGTAGGTACTCAGGGCTTTTGATCAACTGGGACAAATCCAGTGCGACTCCGGTTAAGGGTACTTGCCCTATGGGACAAGTTTTACAGATTCCCTTCAAGTGGACTCCGGTATTTAAGTATCTGGGTATTTGGATTTCTAGTGATATGGGTCAGTATGTTCAGCACAATATCCAGCCTCAGAGTGATTATCTGAAGAGCTGGGTTGGGGTGTGGAAGCAGCTGCCACTAACGGTCACAGGTAGAATCAATCTGGTTAAAATGATAATTCAGCCAAAATTTTTGTATGTTTTGCAGCAGTCGCCGATCTATATCCCTCATAGTATATTCCGCTCTATTGAGCGTCTCATGGCTTCTCTGGTATGGGCGGGCAAGAGTCAAGTTCCCGAGGGTCGGGGGGTCTGGCTCTGCCGAATCTGCAGCTTTATTACTTAGCTTCTCAGCTGACACATATTGAGGTATGGTTCCGGTCGCGGATGGGTGTGGATCTGAGGTCATGAGTTCAATTCCCAACCATGGCCTTATCTGTGTGGAGTTTGTATGTTCTCCCCGTGTTGGCGTGGGTTTCCTCCGGGTGCTCCTGTTTCCTCCCACACTCCAAAAACATACTAGTAGGTTAATTGGCTGCTATCAAAATTCACCCTAGTCTCTCTCTCTGTCTGTCCAATGGGGCAGGGATTGATGTGAATGAGTTCTCTGTACAGTGCTGCGGAATCAGTGGCGCTATATAAATAAATGGTGATGATGACGATGATGGATCTGCATGATTTTCTAGTTTCTGGGAAGTGCTCTAAACATCTACAGGTGCAGTTTCTTTTAGCTGGTAGAAAGTCTGGGGGTGGATCCTCCTTTATTGATACAAGCCATGAAGGTGTGGCGATTCTCATCTCGGATTGGGGGTGAATTGGACTGGGATCCATGTACTCCACTTTGGTATAATCTGGATTTTAGTGAGCTAGTTAGGATGGAGGGAGCTTGGCGTATTTATAATATAGTACATATTGGACAACTGTATGAGAACGGGATACTGCATTCGTTTGAGCAATTACGGGGATTATATGACCTGCCTAGGGGTTACTTATATAGGTATTTGCAGTTAAGACATGCTTTAGCCTCGCAGTTCCGGTGAGCTGCCCCAAGCTTTAATGCAGATCCTTTGAGGGTGCAGCTGTCAAGGTTGGGCCCGAGGCGGCAAATTTCGTATATGTATTCATTGCTGTTGGAAGGACCTGGTGTGGGGGGCTTGCCGGAGCTGTGGCGCAGATGGGAGGGTGATCTTGGGCAAATTACCGATAAGGCATGGGACATTATGTTATGCAGTCCGAAACAGATCACTGCATCGGTTAAGTTTCGCCAGGTTCAGGTCTTCCTGCTGCACAGAGTGTATTTTACTCCTCTTCAGCTCTCTAAATTTAGCGGGGCTCAGGTGGTTCTGTGTCCTAAGTGTGGGAGTGTAAGGGTAAATTTTTGGCATATGCTTTGGGAGTGCCCGGTGGTTTCCTACTGTTGGAAAGAGGTGGGGGTTTGTATAAATCGTTTGGAGGTGAGAGTGTCTGCCATGACGCCACGATTATGTATATTTGGTTTGAGTATGGACAAAAACATCCATAAGCTTATTTGACTGCTCATTAATACGATACTTCTACTGGCGAAAGTGGTCATCGCTAGGAAGTAGATGGCGCCAGAAGGTCCGACTGAGAAATTGGATTGATCTTGTTAACGACACAGTAGGCCATGAGAGGTTCATGTACACCAGTAGGAATCTAGTCGAGAAATATGAAAAGATCTGGTATAGGTAGAGAACGTCCCCCCGTATGTTACAGAAGGGTTGAGGGAGGTGGAGCTTTCCTAGTGGATTATTCTGGGCAGACACCCAGCCGCTGCTTCTACTATTAAGGTTAATATTTTGTAAATTCTGTTAATATTGCTATATTAGTACCTCACTATATCTTGTATTTCAGGCAATTTGCATAATCTGTATATGTATTCTTAACTATAACGTGTTTTGAAGGTGTTATCTATAATTATTTTACACTGCTTGTGCCCCTGCATGGGCTTTAGAGTGTTATGTTAGCCCAATGATCTGGGCCTTAAGAGTAAAAAAAAAAAAAAGTCTAAAAAATGCTATAAAATTTTACTTGATTTAAAAAATAAATAAATAAATGTAGTAATAAGAACACTGATATAATAGTGAGATACTTCCTTCTCAGTGTAGAAATGTACCAAAAATGTAGCAAAGAAACACTCTCAATGTGTACTAAAATTACTTTATTACAGTTGATTTTTAAACATTTCCTTTGCTATGATACAAAGGATAATTACAAACAAAATATTACATAGGATTTATTTTCTTTCCTTTTCTGACAACTTGGTAACAGCTTTAAATGCACAATCTATACAATTAATACAGGTTATATAATATATTGTGAAACCAGAGGAATACCAGAATACTGACATTACACTGTACAAGATACCTCACTGTACAAGACCCACAGGCAGTGGAGTGGACACACCACACTGCAGATGAAATGCACACCCGCAGTAGCTTATACCAGCAGAATATGATGGAAATGTATCTGATAATTGTGCTGATTGCTGACAGGAAGTCTTAGTTGACATACTCAATCCTCTAATGCTCTAAACAGAAAGCTTTTGGGAGAAAAAACAGAAAGCACAAAAACCCATTCTATTCATATTGGTACATTGACTGTTGTATAAAAATGATTTAAAAGCAGTGTTAAAATATGTAAAATGACTAAATAAGGGACACGTGGTTATTTATGACATGACCCTCGTAAGGAAAGCCAGAGTGACCTTCAAATGCTGAAGGCCTAAAATCCTGCAGCAAGCTTAGCTGTGTCAAAAGCCTGGCTTACACCATTCTGGCAGGTAGAAAAATAAAAATGTATTATTCCCTGAAGGGAAACTCTTGTGGCATGGTCTGTGGTTACAATCGTGGCCTTGAGAAAGTTTTTGCTAAGCAGAGAGGCAATAAGGCACGGCGTTGGGATTTATGATTATCAAGTGACAAAGTGAATCATGCGGATGACATTTCAAAGGGTGGATCTGCTAGTATGAATTCTCAGATTTACTATCGGTTTATACACAGTTATTTTCAATTCCCACTGAAAAGCTTTCAATTTCTTTGATCAGCGTATGAAATATTTAATCTAAGAAAGGATTGAATACCCCAATATCTTACACAGTATCTACTATTCATGATCCGAGTAGCACGTTTCAATTATTGTTGCTAAACTATACATAAGGGACTTGAGAAATTCTAAATTACAACTTAACAAAAAGGAAATCAACTTTCCCAGATAGGTATGTGCAAAGCGGACTCTGCTGCAGAAACACTGTATGCTACTCATTGTGTACACGGGATTCTTCTGCACACTGCATTTTGTAGGCTGAAGTATTATTCATGAGAAGGCAGCATATCGAAGGCCATGGCTGTCCCTAATGTATGGGACTGGTACACATTACAGGGAATGCCTGGCACAGTGTTTCTCCAGCAGTTACAATATTTACATCAAAGGTTTCTCTGTTGATTTCCATAAACACTAGCAAGTGTAGAAGTGCAGACATACAAGCTTGTGGAATTACTGGACTTCCAGCTGCTACAAGGAAACATGGATCACTAAAATCTGTACTTACAAATATCCACAGCTGATTCGACTGAGATTTTTTATAAATTTCACAACTCCAAAAGCCTACGGACTACACAAATAAAGTACTACTGAGTTTTTAGTATTTTGGGGAAGGATTCATCTTACAAATAACTGTCAGGTGCCATCTTGCCCTGGTATCTGCGGGTGTGCATTCATATTGTCCCTAATGAATGGCAATCTTAACCACATGTGTCTTCCCTAAAACAGGGGGGAAATTATGTTATTTATTTCCAGATGTTGCAAACAGTGGGAGTGTACAGAGTAAAGTGAATAAAGATTCAAACTTAAAAAATATATATTCTTGTAACTTCTACAAATAAATGTGCAAATAAAAATTCAGAAACATGCTGGAAGCAGGAAATGCGACAAGAATAGATCATTAACATGACAGACTGTGGTTGAACGTTTTGTTTTCCTCAATTAGGTACTGCCAGAGGTAACAGGTATGCATTGCAATGGAAAACACAGCTTAAGTTTGACCTATTCCTTGACACTGACCAAAAACATGCTGCCGTCTCTGCAGTGACTACATCCCTCACATGTCAAATACCAGGGAGAGCTTTGGTCTGCGGTAAAATCTACTAATTAGCGTTTAGAGAGACAGAATCATCCAAAATGAACATACTATAAGCATTTTTGTCAATTTCAATTCATCACGTGTCACATCATCAAGTGTCAATTTGGTCAGCCAGTTCCGTAATGTTCAAGCACATTGACAAGTGTGTCTCTCCCAAAATTAAATTGATGAAAACATCAAACCATTTTATTCGTTTATGGTGTCCACCAATTACAAGCTGTCCATTTGAAGTGCCACTTCTTTTTCTCTTAAACGAGAAAGCTTTCTGATTCTGCTGAACAATTTAGCCCAACTGTGAATAACCCAACACTGATGGCAATATCCCCTTAACATTTCAGGGTACAATTCATTCATTGCAATGTATATCTGATGCATCTGTCAGCAATTTGGCAAAATCTGCCTATGATTCGAAACAAAAAAAATAAAATAATAATAATAGAGTTTTAATAAAAAAGGACTTTGAAGGGAGGCGTAATTCAGTAGAGACAACATGTTAGAATTTGTGTTAATAGTATTGTTAATATACTCAAACTTATTTGATTCCTTTCTGCCAACCTTTTTTTTGTTTCCTACACAACACAAGCAAGCTATTTTAAAATGTACAATATACACAAACCTACCCGTTCCCCACCTCAGCTTTTAATAATGAACCTCTCACACGCTTGGTGGCACACCCTTGCCAGTCCTTCAATAAATGTCTCCGTTAAATGGCTGGCTGAAATGGGCACAGGGATCTCTCATAAATAGAATTCTTTTCATGTTTAGCAACTTAAGTGTTAATAAAAAGGCTCTAGCATTTACAATTTTTAAGTCAATATATCTTTGTGTAATATGCACTAAATATTTTTTTTTTTTATGTTGATTATTTACACCAGTGTCTTTGCTGTCCTCTCACCTTCCTCATGTTCAACAGGAAGAACAATTCCTGCTGGAGAACCGGTGATAGACAAATAATAATAATAATAAAAAAAAAATTATAATAATAGTGTGGTACTAAAAACAAGAAAACAAAAAGGTGACTTTCAAATCCTTTCCTGTCTCACAAAACCTAATATTTTGCATTATTCTCTTAGTCACCAATACATGTTTATTATATTGCTGTCCTTAGTAGCGGAGAGCTACCTATTTCAAATTTAGAGGCATCAAATGGTACCTTATGGCAGCTAAGTATTGACCTTTTCATATACATATATATTAAAATCAAAACCTCTACAAATAAAAAGGAAGTGCATAGACACCTCTCCTAATAAGATACCATGCCATCGACTACATAAAAATGGTCTGGAAAAAAGAAAAAAAAAAAAAAAGAAAAAAAAATATATAAAAATGGCTGCCCATGAATGGATTAGAATTGAATGGCATCAAGAGAATAGGAATGTTTGTTACTTCACCTTACATACACATCAATATGTATGCACACTTTAAACGTATATATTTTCTTTAACCAAATTAAAGTAAAACATCTGTATTTCTCAATCATTGCTTGGTTCCACCTTTTTCTCAAATCATCGTAGATTTAAAAAGTGCATTAACGATATCAAGCCAAGCAAAAGCCACATACAATCTAACTACTTTTGCCAACCTACAACTTTCTACAAACACACCGCCAATCACAGGCTGGATCCACATTGGCACGGCATCTATCACAGGTAGCATAATATGATAAAATGCCATCTTTTGGTGGGACACATTTTGGCTGTTGGCACATGATTTGTGTCACCCTCTAGAAATTATGTACAGTAAAAGTAATCTTGACAAAAGCACACTAAACGTTCCAGATCTTTAAATGTATGTCTGCCAATGCTGCTGTGAGAAGTCAAACATTCCAAATGGGGTCATGGGAATACATACAGCAGCTAGTTTGATTGGATCGCATGTAACATGCCCTAGTGGAATTTATATTACCCCAAACACTACTTTTGTGACCAAAGTCTCCATTATGGGAAAAGTAAAAAAACAACTAAATGACAAGTTACACAGCAGAGGTAACAAGTAGCACACTTCACAATAATGAGGAACATCACTTACATAATTATTTTAAGGATCTTCTTGTCCAATGTATCACTGCTGTGCGATGCATTAGTCTAATATTAATGGTAAAACAAAGTTTGGCTGCAAATCCATTGGTATGCATTACTTTCTGATGATCTATAGGAAGTTACCTACATTTACACCCACTGAGCATTGAAAAACATCGCCAGAGAAACTGTCTACAAAAAAAAAAAGGGACATATTAAAAAGCAATAAAAATATACAACTAAAGTTGTTATAATATAAAATGGAAAGCTGCAATCCTGTATAACTTTACATAAAATATCCTTAGTGTAATTAAACAGTTTGGGGGGTATTCAATTGTTCCTCCGGGCACTGCCGGAACGAGCGCGTTAAAACTATTACCGTTTACACGGTAAACTTGCGCGTAAAAACCGTTAATACGGTAGTTTACTCGCTGAATTTCATCTTGCAGCATGAAATTCAGCGAGTAATTACCGTATAAACGGTAATAGTTTTAACGCGCTCGTTCCGGCGGCGCCCAGAGGAACAATTGAATACCCCCCTTTGTGATTTTATTTGATACACTAATACTGTTTGGCAGAGTCTGAGACAAGCATTTAGGGCACACACTCAGTTTATTTCTAGATCTATAGCGGATTCACAAATAGGTTTTTACATAAAAGCTGGAGTTTTAAGGCTGAGATTTAGAAGAGTTTATTTAAAATAGTTCTGAATGAGGACCAGGCTGACTACAAATAAAATATATTAAAGTGGATGGCTAGTTGTGAACAAACCCTTTCTGATCTGCCCTGGAAAGCAGCATAGGGAGGGAGCAGATGTGTCCTGTAACTTGAATCAACTTGGGGAGCTCTCAAAGACTGGGCCATGTCATATCAAATCATTGCAACTGGTGACCAAACCAATACACATTATAATGTATAAAGCTGCAATTGCTATGAATACGTATATTTTTTTTTGCTGCCTTTGCTCAGCCAATTGCGCTCTCTCTTTTTGGAGCGACATCTTTATGGAATTTGCAAGGTTTTAGTAATGTCCATCTGATGAGGAGTTTTGCTCAGAATTTAAAGCAAGTTACCAGCACTTTCACTATAATGTGGAGCAAACTAACAATACTTAATGGAAACTGACAAAATAAGATCAGATGGAAGGACCGAGGAAATTATACTGGCTTCATATATATAAATTAGAAATGTCTTATGATTTATACACTGACTTGGACCATGTGCCAGCGTACGATCATGGAAAGCCTACTATGTGGTGGGTGGAGTTTCTCAGACCGCGAATCTTGCACCTGTCACAATGAGACCTGTCTCTTCTCGTGATAAGCCTGGAATCCACCCAAGTTAATTTCATCCGAGTTCGGATTGTACCAACGTGTTTTTAATATGAAAGATCTTGCAGATGATATTCATATTAATGAATCCTTGAGTAAGGATATGAAACTGGTTACAATTCATATTTTATGTCTGCGCCATTAAAGCCCATCCTGTTTTACCGACAACTGTTCTGTACAAGTGAAGTCATCAAACTGAATAATTAAAGATAAGGAAATTTGTTTCATATAGTGTGTAATTCCTCAATCATCAAGATGTCTGGTTATCAGATGATGTTCCGGCTACATTTAGGTTGAACAGTGCAGTTATATTACACAATGGCATCTCACTTCCAAAACGATCCCATCAACAGGTTCACTTTGCATACGTCTTTCTATTAAATGACTATACATAGATTCTCACTTCCAGAAATCCTTCTCTATGTTTATAAAGGCTTTAACTCATTCCATTATTGTGATGTTACAACATAACATGAATAATTAAGAAGTCTTTTATATGGTCAAAAATAGGATTTTTGCAGCTAATTTTCTATGGTGAATGTAATCACCTTTCTTGTTTTCCTGTCATACCAATAGTAGACCTCTGTAGATATTCATTCCAGTAAAAAGGTCACACAGCTACATTGGATTACCTGGCATAAGAGTACCAAGTTCACCTCTGGCGTTACGCTTTTCAAGTAAGTAAATATTTACCAAAGCAAAGAAGTTAAGGGTTATAATACAAAGATTTACAAATGTTAGCTGAAAAAAAAGTGTGATCTGATATGGCTTTGCCACAGCCAAACAGTGTTTTTACAGATTTGTTTTAAATATAATAAACGTAACAGCACCTGTATGATTTGTGACCAAAGCAACAAATCAAATGGTAAGGATTTCTCACATGACAACTAAAAAGCAAATCACTCTCATCAGACACAGACCTGGATGGACCAAAAACCAGTCAGATCTGTCAGAAAGAAACCAAGCTCAAAAAGTAAAAAAAAAAATGCAGTTTGCCGTAAAAACAAACACATAAGTCTGGACTAACGTACAATGGAAGCTTTAACGCGCTTAAGCAATAATAAAAACAGACCCAGAATTGTGGGTTACTCTCTGCTGTGCAATAGCCATAAAGCATACACAAAACTTTAAAGTCATGAAAAGTAAATAGAATACTCTTATTTTCACCATGCATAAAAGCCCACAGAGAATCTATTATGCAGGATGAAATATTTATTTTTTTCCCTTCTAATATTTACTTAATTCAACATCACAAAATGCACCCAAAAATATTAAAAATGACCTGATTACTAGTGTGTGGCATATCCTTTTGTTTACTGTAGTGAGGATTATAAAACAAATAAAATTGTGGCATATCAATTTTAAATAGAACGATACGTTCTGAACCATGAGATCTCCAATATTCTCTCAGTTGGAGGAATATTGTCAAACAGAAATACTGGTCTAACATGTAATGCTGCTTTCATATAGAGGAATATTTGTTCTATCAGAACTGTAGGGGTAGAAGTAGTAATGGTGCAGTGGGAGCCAGGCTCACCGAATACTGTATTACCAGTATATTATATCTCTACCATCACAGCCCAGCAAAAATACCCTGTCTACTCATTACAACTCTTCTCACTTTCTGTGCAGTCCACCTAAACCCGACTAAATGGCCTGTCATTGACATGAATAATAGCACCTAAATAGATAAAAATGAACAAGATTCATTAACTGGATTCTCCACTTTAAAAACACACTTGGCTCATCTACAACTGAAGAGGTGTGACATGCAGACAAAAACTAAGAAGACATGGTAGTATGGGAAGCCAGTTGGGTACGTTTGAACGATGACCACAAATTCGACAGCGACAAGCCCTACAAATAAAATCCAAATGTGTCAAAAAACGATTGCAAAATAAACACTTATCGGGTTAAGCGTTTAAACACTTAACCTGAGGGGTTACGACATTGCCGCTTTAAATTAACATTGACAGAGGTCGCGAGGACGTCAAGCTGTAGTGCCGAAGGCCTGTCCATTCGGAATAACTTGCTGTCAGCATGCTGGTGCCATCGGAGATCTGCAACGTCGAGTTTCAGGTAAGTCTGTTTATTTTGCAATCGGTTTTTGATACGTTTGGATTTTATTTATAGGGCTTATCATGGGACAAGTGGGAAACTACTGACAGTAACAGTAATGCTGCTTAGCAGAAAACCAACTAGAGTGATGGCAAACAGAGGAGGCAATGAATGGCTCTCCGAGAACTGTGGCAAAATCAGGATATGCAAAAAGACAAAAAGTAGATCAATCAAGAAAAGTATCTGATCGGTATAAAACACAAAACATTACTGCTATATTGGTTACCTCTCCTGTGCATTTCACACATAGGAATGACATGGCCGACATACACATCTCGTACTAAGCAGAAGAGGGGTGGGGGCTCTCAAACAAACATTCAGTAGCCATACTCCTGCCAAGTACAGCAAAATAATAAAACAGCTGAGATATTGTGGTCGTTTTATAAGACCGCACCTTATGATATATGACACACAACTACAATCACAAGTGTGCCTTGAACAGATGTTCTGGTATAGCAGTACATCAAACAAAAAGAAAAGAAAAAAAAAAAATGGATAAAAAGGTGAAGAGTGCACACAGCCTCTGCATGAGAATAGGATATGCAAATAATCAGTTAGTGCTGGAAGAATCATCAAGATCAGTGATTAATAAAATACTCTGAAAAATTCCTGTAGTAAGCAGCAACAGACTCTAAAACACCTGAACTCCAATAAACAATTTTTGGCCTAATTAAAGCTAAATTAATTTGACACATTAGCAAGTATAGAATGTTTAACAAACCTAAACAATAAGTCGGCATGACCCTTGAAATCTGTTCAGATTTTAAAAAAAAACAGATGGGCTACTCACTCACACAACAACAAAGGATTGAATTATCACTCGAGAGTGAGAAATGACAATGACCTATAGGAGTGTAGTGATTAATAATTAGAGCCAGGGAATGTACCAAGTGCTCAAAGTGCGGATATAGTTTTTAAAGGTGAATTTGTGTAAAAGTGTCTTGCTTCTGTTGGGTAAATTAGCTATTCCAATATAATGTTCACTTTCATCACAAACCACATGCTTACTTTCCTTCTCCCTCCCACTTCTCCCCGATATAAACCCAGCAGCCAATGCAATCATATTCTATATAACACACATACATGTAACCCTGTACAAAACGATTAAAATTCAGCATGTGTAGGAAGCCTTATTTTGCAGCTGCTCAGTACCATTGAGAAAGCTGCTGTGAGGACATCTGTAGGCAGTTTGTGTTGAATGATCAAAAGGAATGGCCATTAAGTTCTTCTTGGAGTTATGTATAAGACATGTGTGAACCATTGGATATCTGTGAAGTAACACTTGTGCTCCTGCTCATTCCCTGCTCTGTCCGTCCCCCAGAAGCTGTCCGCCTCAGAGCCTGGGGGCTGTTGCGGACACCCATTGTACTACCACGAGAGACACCTTGCACAGACCCTGAGGGATGACCCCATGGTTGGGGCCCACCTTGCATTGGGTGGCCCCAGGCTTGTGGTGGGCCTCCCATGGGGTGACCCCAATGAGGTCCAGGGCCTCCAGTGGGATTGTGGGACCAGCCAGAAGCTCCCGGGTAGCTGTGGCTGAACGCCTCGGGGGAGAGATTGGAAAGTATCATGTTGCTAAAACCTAGCCTCATGCTTTCAGAGTCAAATGCTTCAATTTCCCGAGCTTGACGTTCCAGAAGACTCCGTATTCGCTCTGTTCGCTCATTCTGAAGAGCTAGCATTTCCTCTTCAATCTAAGGGACGAAGAAAGAAATTGTTAAATGTTACATTAGAAATGCTCCTTGAACACATTTGAACGGTGGTGTGTAATCAGGTGGGAGCCAGAAACCATTCAGATTTTACCAAGGAGACCACATGAAACTGAATGTTATCAGCAGAAGGTGGGAAAATCTTTAACGGAAGAACACAGACAAAACATGAAAACAAATGCTTTTCAAACTAGTTTTATTTCAAATGTTAAAAGTTAGAAAAAAAAAACAAAAAAACATGAAATCGCAATCCCCAAATTGTACAACGGATTCTTTTATTTAAAAAAACACCCAACTTTCATCACTATCAGTCTGCATAAAAACAATGGAATAACATGTGAACCATCTGCAGTGCCTTACACATGTATTCAGCTCCCATCCCCCCCCAAAAATAGAAAGAAATATAATTTAATAATCCTCCTCAGCCAATACTTAGTTGAACCCCCTTTGGTAGCAATTGCATCAGAGTCTTTTTTGTACAAGTCTCTATTAACATTGAGCACAAAGATGGAGTAATATTTGTTTGCTCCTCCTTGCATAATTGCTGTTAATAGGTTGGATCTAGGCAGTGTGACTGCAGTTTCCTACTTCTTCCACTTCTGTATGATGGACTGGCCCTGTACTCAGACGTGTGCCTATCTGTAATCGTGTGACTTGGTCGAAATTATTTTTTTTGTTTTGCCAATTATTTTTTGATGTAACGGGACCCAATAAAGAAAGGGGTACTTACATTTACAAGAGAACTGACAATAGATGATCCACTAATTTCTTACACAGGTGGAGTCAATGAACAACTTAAGTTAAAGAACTGCAACTGCTCAAATTTGTATGCAAAGGGGTATGAATACTTTTTAGATGGAGTAATCAGATTTTCATATTTAATGACCTGTGGAAAGGTCTTGAAATATTTATTTTGTTTTGACATGGTACTCCGTACATTGTGCATCAGTGCCATAAATCCTATTTCACCCTAATCAAATTGAAAATTTACAGCAACTAAATGTGAAAAACTAGTTGGGGGCTGAATACTTTTTCAAGACAGTGTATATGTAACTAATCATACAATACCACAACTGAAAATATTAATGCTAATAAACACAAATTTTCTTGTGCACTCTTCCCTTCCTGAACAGGATACAGCAGTATATACTTACTGGAGCTAGGAATGCAAAGATAAATACAAAAATGATTCTATGAAACGGCCCTTTGATCTCAAATACAAAGGTTTTCCTTTATGAACTTTAAATTCTTGTCAATGATTGACAACTGTAAATTCTGACAAATGTATCCATGTAAAAAGAGCTTGGCCAAGAATTGAGGCTTTATGTGTAACAGTTATTTATGTCTGTATTTACAAATGAAACAAGAGCTGTATTATTAACATTTATATAGCTATAGTATACTCTATAGTGTTATATTCAAAATACACAGTGCTAGTACTGCGTTCAATAAAATAAGCCAGCAAACTATGCTTGCAATCACACTTGTTTCAAAGTCAAGATCTAGGACTCCGAGTGACTGTAACCATATATTTTCTTATATTCCCTCTGCATTAGTCCAAGTTAAATATTAAGGGATGACTGTATAAAAACAATTCTTGCTGTAGGACCCGCTTTCTGTGATGGTTCCAGTAAGTCAGAGCTCACCATACTGGTCATCTTCTCCCTGTGCTCTGCTGTCAATCTAAATGGGGAGAGATAATCCTCTCACAATACAATAACTTTAGCCGTGGACTAAGGGCTGGGTAAGACATTATTGGGGGCTCGTTGTCAGGTCGGAAAGTTCCAAAAATATGCCAGAGAGCAGGGAAAGAGGTAGCAGACTACTTCCTAGCTGTACTCATAGCCTGAAGAGACATAATACTGTGATACACATTGCCCTGGCTAAATCACAATTAAGCACATATCATTATTCAGGCCAGTTTTCCTCACAAATCAGCACTAAATCAATTACCTTTTGTTCAAGAAGAGCCCTCCGGAGGGAAACCCTTTGTTCCAGTTCACGTAACTCTCGCTCGTGTTGGGCCTCCGCTTGCATCTTAATTTTGCTCTGATAAGCATTTAGTAGCTCCAGTTCTTGCTGCAGCTGCATCTTCAAAACCTGGCACTCTGCTTCCTGTGCCTCGTCCAGGCGCAGCTGTAATACAAAATACATTTACCTGGGCGTTGCGCCACTTTACTGTATTTAAAAGGAAAACCACTGTCATTGCTGTTACTGCTGTAAAATGAGAAATTTAGAACTCTCATTCATATTTTACATTACATTCCTCGCTATATCTCTAATATTGTAACAATGTCATCATTGTCTATTTCTGAGATAAAAGGGTATAATTTACATTCAAATTACTTTTCAGTAAGTCAAAATTTATACCATTTATTAAATCGAAATATTACTAATTACAACTAGGCATATTACTAATTAATGTTAATTTTTAATGGTACAAATAAAATAAAAAATCAATTAGCAGAACCAGGGTCTTAGATTCTTGTCCCACTGCTGGCATCCCATTAACACATGAACTCTGACCTCCGTCATCACCATGCAAGAGACCACACTTTTTTCTCCTCTACTAAGAGCTGTCATTCATTCAATTGAAAAGGAGATTATGTGCCATTTACACATCGCCATACGTGAAGAGGATTCCTCCAATCAAATTATATACAACGTAATGCCAGTGAAGGCTATGAATGATATACCAGCTAGAATAAAGATCGGTAGAAGGGAGCTGAAATGCCCCAAGCCGGTGGCCCCTGCACCTATGGTATGCATGCTACGTTACTAGACACCAGGTATGTATCAAAAGTTACTATACCAAGTCTGTACAGTAGGAAATAATATCACAAGGGGACAAAGATAAATGAAGTAGCAGCAGGATCTCTTCTCTAACACTATGGTCCAAGAACTTTATAAAGCAGGTTACTCCACTTATACCCCTTTCATACTGCAGCCTCGACCCAGATTTACCCAGGTCAAGGCTGCAGTATGAATGACTCCAGGCCTAATTCCTGGGTCGGCTGACCCGGGAATTAGACCCGGGTCTTTTGGTGGAGTAATTCCCAGGTCTGATCCAGGTCGCCCACACTATGAATAGTGAGACCCGGGTCTCACCAGGCATAACCTTAAAGTTTGAAAAACAAAAAACAAACAAACAACATCACAAGAGTAGCCAATCAGAGCTCCTCTAGTGATGTTGCCATGGAGACCCGGGTAGACCAGTGTTCAGTATGAACAGGGTCTATCCGGGAATTTGAAGTTAAGAGCCTTTGCCGCCCTGGTAATATCCCGGGTTCATATACCCGGGATATTGCCGAGGCAGCAGTATTAAAGCGGTATAAGCCTGACCTTTATAGTCTTCCAGAGTAAATCGGTCACTTTCAATCTAGTAAATATGTCTCAAACAAACTGGCATGTTCCACCATTAGGTGAATGTAGCCACAAGCGATTCTCTCCACTTACTGCTTGTGTAGATAACATCTCATTAATGCTATGGTCATACTGCTCAGCTAATATCGCCAGCTTGCGGGTTTGCTCTTCTTTCAGCCGCTTGAGAACGGCTTTGTGTTCATTCTTTGGTGTGGTTTCCAAAAGGTGGTTTCTCAAAGCTTTATACTGCCGCGTCTGAATCTTGCAAGTGTCCTGGAACTGCTTCTTAATCTGTAGTTCTTTAGACTGAACACATAGTAGAAGGGTGAATCAGTTGCATTAAATCTACATATACATCTTCGACATAACACATTGTCAATGAATTACAACAGTAACACATTATACACTCTTAAGTATTAAGAAACTTATAACACACCATTCTCTTCCTCCACGAACAAAATTCATGACTGATAAAAATATTAGTCAATCATTATTGGCTTTTTAGCAAACATATACAGGATTCACTGACAACAGAAACACAAGAATGAATAAGCAAAAAGTAAAATACAAACAACGTAAAAGGTGTTCACATAAGTATAAAACCACTGTATGCCAACAAGACACCAGCCACTAAACAACACGCAGACCAATCAGTCAAAAAGACATTTTAATAACAGCTCTCCAATCAAAACATCTGCTACTGACTACTCGCTAGTATGAACAGTTCAGTTTCCAGTAAAGGAAACACTGACGAACTAACATCCTTAGAGTGAATTTTATATTACTAAAGTGTAAGGTTTAACAGTTACAAACCGAATATAATTTTGGCATTTGAGAGAAGGGGGGATACACAGAAATTAAATAAAGCTATTAATTAATCCTACCTAAACAAAAAAAAATAGAATTTCTGCACCAGGACGTTTTCTCGGACAACAATCTAAACAATACGCCATAGACAGTACCTTGAGACTCTTGGGTTGCTGCCGGACCTCCATGACATGTTTGCGCCTTAATTCCCGCTCTCGTCTCTTATTGTATTCCAGCTGGTTTGTGAGTTCAGTTTGGTGCTGCAGCTTTATAAGCTCACAACGCATCCTCTGTATAGTATTGAGGTGGCGAAACTCTAATTCTTGCATTGACTCGTGCTGCCGTAGCAGCATAGCGTGCTCCAGGTCCTTTTGCGTTTGTCTTTTATTCAGCTCCTAGAAAATAAAGCCAAGGACCTTGGTTAATAAATTCATTAGGAAGAAGTGCAAAATAAAAAGGGAACTGCCAAATATTAACATTATGAATTCTAGAGGAGAACTTTTCATTAGTATCCGAGAGGTCTTACTGTTAATTTAAAAGGACAAAAACATTTGCATAGAAATGTTTAAAAGTAAAATACGCTGTTCAGTTGTACATGATCTTTCCACTGCAGATTTGTTAAAAAAAGTAAATTTAATGCAATTAAGCATTTCCTCCATCTTTCAAAACAAACCACAGCCACATACACAGTCCTTAGGCATTCCGATATAAGACTAAGGGGCATATTCAATTAAGACGGCAGATCACGGCTACGCGCAGAAAGTGTTAATATGGTACAGCGGAACTCCGTGTTGTTGCGGCAACGGAAGTATGTAGCCGCGTGTAACCGCGATCTGCCGTCTTCATTGGATATACCCCTAAAAGTTGAAGTGTTAAAGCAGTTCATGTCAGCTATGACTGCTGTGCCATGAAATGTCATGTGTATCTACAAATCAGCAGTGTGTAGGGTGTTACCTAGGAGACTACAAACCATCAAGCACTTCTTCAGGGATCTAGAGTGGTGGAAAACAGACAACCACTCTAGAATAATGCAATATATAAAAGCTTTTATTAAAAAGATAGAGCAGGCAGCAAGCTGGACAGTTTAAGTTTAATCTTATTTTCATCTTGAAATAATAAAGTTGCTGTTACCCTATGGGATATGCGTTTCCCTGAAGTGTCACAAATCCCTTTTTTTTTTATTATTTTATTTTACACAAGATAAGCTGAATGCCTCCATCACTTTTGGTGTAATAAATTCAAGATCTTTAGAAATGTAATGCTTTTTTAAATTATTAAAAAACACACAATTTACATTTTGTAGTACTTTCAATTAAGCCTACAGTTTTCTGATTGGTGGAAAGCAGTCTGCAGAGACATCATAGCAATGTATAAAATGACTGACAGAAATCTTACATCTAACATCATGCATTACAAAGAACGGTCACCTGCAGCACTAGTAGGCAACAGTATGCATCCCACCCACCCATGTGACATTATCCCAAAGCCATCTGAAGCCTAGTTTGACAAGGTAGGTTTGCCCATTTGCAACCATACTAAACTGAAATACTGAATAGTCAGGTTTCTTCTAAACTAACACCCAGAGCTAATATTTTGCATTGGAAAATATTTATGTTTGGGTCTAACAGCTGTAATTGAAGTCACTAATTTTCAGGTTTAAATTTACAGCTAAAGATCTGCGTTTTGCTAACAATTTTACCGCTAGAGGAACGCATGTAAAAGGATCTGATAATCGAACCAATTGTTTCACACTCATTTTTCCTAGGAGTTGTATTTTTCCAACCACATCCTCCTCTATCAATTATTCACTATTGGTAAAAGTGTAGTGACTTCCAATTAGCTTAAAACACTAGTAACAGCAACAGACGCGACAAACTTATTAGACAAGTGATTCACATTTTTACTAGCAATAAATAAAAATACAAAATCAACACCAATGAGTACCCGGCTTACAGTCTGTCCCCCCCCCCCCCTCCCCACTTGATATGTGTCTTGGAGATATTTCATGAACAAGGGTCTCCTAAAAACAACAATATAACAGAGGTTCTCAAGCGTAGTACTGGGTTGCACAACTTCCATGATATAGGTTCCTTATTATTAGAATATTTTAGTCTATGGTTCCAGTTTTCATTAAATGTTTTATTTTATATTTGAGTCGGTGTGTTTGAAGCTATAATATTGATAACCTACCTCTCTAACCAGGTCTTGCTCGAGATTGTGTTTACTGAGCAGCATCCGTCTCTTGAAACGACGGCACTCCAGCTCTAGGTATTGCCTCTGACGCCGCAGGAGATTGGCTTCTTCTTCAGCCTGGTAATGCTGGAAGTTTTCTTTCTGCTTTGAGAGCCACTCTTGTTTCTCTTTCTTGGGAGTACTCTGGTTTTCGTTTAGTTCCTAGTAAATGTAAATATGTGAATGAGACTGAAATATTAAATTGCATATTAAATAAACAAATTGACCTCCAACAGAAGGCAAAAAGTAAGGTGTTAATTAAAAACTGCTGGGTGTCAACTGCCAATCATAGACAACAGTAACAAAAAAATCTAGCAAAGCAACAACTTGGCACATTAAGCATAAATAAATAAAAATAAAGCAAAATGCCATAAATCCCAAAATAAGAGCGAAGAGCACCACAACACATATAATCTGTCTTAAATCCGGCAAAGCAATATAATGTACACAGAAACCAGAAAAAAAGACTTGACAAGAATTTGCTAAAATACACACTTGATATGTTCTCTAATAAAATACCAAACCTAACTCTCAAATATTTATATAGATTACTGCTCACAAAGCCCCAGCCGCTAATCGATTACTGCTCACAAAGCCCCAGCCGCTAATCGATTACTGCTCACAAAGCCCCAGCCGCTAATCGATTACTGCTCACACAGCCCCAGCCGCTAATCGATTATCGCTTACACATCCCCCAGTCAATAATTATGTGTTTGAACATGTATTTATTATTATTACCATTTATTTATATAGCGTCACTAATTCTGCAGCGCTGTACAGAGAACTCACTCACATCAGTCCCTGCCCCATTGGGGCTTACAGTCTAAATTCCTTAACACAGACAGACAGACTAGGGTCAATTTGTTAGCAGCCAATTAACCTACTAGTATGTTTTTGGATTGTGGGAGGAAACCAGAGCACCCAGAGGAAACCCACACGGGGAGAACATACAAACTCCTCACAGATAAGGCCATGGTCAGGAATTGAACTCATGACCTCAATGCTGTGAGGCAGAAGTGCCAACCACTTAGCCACCGTGCTGCCCCAATTACTAATTACTATTCAGTGTAAATTACTACTCCATTACTGTGCAAAGAGAAGTTATTCACACACAAAAAGACAACAAAAATCCCCCTAAACCTAACCTAACACTAGATGAACAATGGCAAAACTAAGCAATACGACTGCTACTATAATGCAGCTCTACCATCGCCCATAATATAGTGATACAGTGACCAGAAGTCACACACAATTGAGGCATATATGAGACATGTTGTTCAGGTTTTTTCAGGTAGAAATCATAGTGCTTCCATATGTATATTTGTTTGGGCATATTCTGTTTAATAAAATGCATGGCGTTAAGGAATGAGTTAGTAAATATTCCCTTTCTTTCACATTTAATCCTAGGTATATGTACCTCTTTCAGTTGTTCCTTTCGCAGTTTATATTCCCGCTTCTGTGACTCCAGGAAGCTGTTTAGCTCTTTCTTCTGCTGTGCCTGGATGTGCTGTTGAAATTTCTTTTCTTCATTAGCCATCAGCTTTAACTGTATTAGAAGAAATACAAAAGGTTTACCCTCATTCCAATGTTTACACCCCAGTATAACTACTCTACCCATATAGCAGCCACTTCTTATTTAGATAACACCAATTTAACTTATTTAAGATATAAGACAAATGAATGTTGATCCATGTGACACTAAGTTCATGATTGGGGAATGGTTTTGGATGCGTTTCATGTTGCCCATGTGTCCAGTACAAAGTCACGCTCTGGTAACCCACCTCCTTATCCATGGCGGCTATATGTTTCTTTATAAGTTTTTCCATTTCTGCTGCAAAATTGTTGCGTTGGGTTTCCAGGTCTTTGTCTAGCCGCAGCCGATGTTCATCCATCTCCGCCTTCAGCTTATTCTCCAGTGCCATCAGCTGCTTCTGGTGCTGCCGCCTCATGCGCTTGTAGCCGGACATCTGTTCCCGCAGCTCTGAGTCTTGCTCATGCTCCTGGATCTGCCTCGTCACCTGCAAATATCACATTTCTGGTAAACCTTTTAGCATGATTTTCCTGTTACGTGTAGTTGCTGTCTACAATAAGGGCAAGATATGGGTTGATAGGACATCTTTTTAATAAGCAGCTGTCACTAACCAAATAGATGCAGCAGGAACCCTATATATTTTTAAATCAACGTAAGGGTTAACAATTATGCAGGGGTTTTGTGGTGAGAGACATTGTCTGTGTGTAACTAGGGAAGATACAAAGAGGCCCTTATTAGAGAATGGCCGGTACATCCCCATCATTTCAGCTCACACGGCCTCATACATTTTATCTAAATGCTCTCTCTGTAGGGGATATCCACAGGCCTTGTACACTTGTTGTGTCTGGGTTCTGGCAGTAATTAATCAAATTCATAATTACTCATATGGGCAGATCAATATCTTATAATCCAAATAAATATCACTAAAGACAACTGACTGTATCTTGAGATGATTTTTAATTGCTTCTTTAAAAACACGATTGCAACCCACAGGACTTATCATTTCTACCTCCATGCCTCTAACAGGGATGAAGTGAGGAGTATTGCTTAATATGACCCTGGATGCCCCAAACACCATCCAACAACAAGCCAGTTTCAGAGACAGGAGCTGCTTGAGGGCTGCTCAAATTACATTGTAAAAGGTTTTTCTGTTGTAAGCCAATTAACATTTTTGGAACAGACAACAGTCTTAATGAAAGACAACTGTATACAGTGAGAAGCTTAGGCTTGTTGTCTCCAGAGAAAGTGACCACTCGCAAAACGCTCAAAGCTAAATATTTCTCTACAGTGGAAACACCTCAACAAATCTATGTGTAAACACCAGTGTATGATCAGTGCTCTGTCCCTCAAGCTTTCCAGGTCAGTGTTTTTGTTTTAATTTCATCATATACCAACTGCATAGAAAGGTGGAACATACCAGCGAGGCTGTACGGATTGTGGCAAAGTGCTCTCGATTTCGATAATGAGACTTGTGGCGGGAAACCTGGGGAGGAGACTGTGGTTCTGATGGCCGCATTCTAGATTCAGGTTCCTCAGGGTAATTTTCCTCTTCCTTAACATAAAAAAAACCACAGTAAATAATCTTTAACACATCAAACAAGAATTTCATGACAGGAATATATCCAAACACGCATACAGAGTGACACAAAGCCATTACTTTAAGGTCATAGCTAGTATGCGTGACAAATTATTACTCACTGGTTTCAAATGGATGACAGAGCTGTTTGACATCACGGTGTGGTCTCCCTCCATCATGTCCAGCTCACTCTTGTCATCCGAGGCATCTGGAAGACTATTCACACTACTGCTTTGGCTACTGGCACTAATAGACATGCTTGGAATAGACTGGTTACTACCAATGCTGTTCACTGTTCCTGTTCTGCCAACGCCATGTTCTTGCTCCTAAGAAGAAGAAACAAACCTGCTCATGAAAGGTGGACATGCACTAAAGTAGTGGCAAATAGTGTTTTCTTTCCTTACAACTCTGAATATTTATGTTTTTAAATGTGCTTTGTTACTATACTTCATTTCCATGCCCTCTTACTGCCCTATTCCTTATAGGACTGCCATTTTACTTCATATCCTTAATAGCACCCAATCATATTATACAGAAGTGGCAAATCAAGAAGTTGAAATCCCACAAAAGAACCCCATATGCAGGATGTACAATTACATCCCTAGATGTTCCACTGAAACATATAGAAATACAACGCAAGAGGCAAAAAAGTATGTAAGGGTGGAATGGACGTTAAAGAGTCATCAGATGCATAATCAGTATCCTCCAGCAGAAGCCACTGTGTGCGCCACATACACTAATTTATATAGTTTTTCCCTGTGGTCTTTTGGCCACATTAATAAATGTTTTACTATGCAGTAATAAATCTAAGGGAGATTCAATGTGGCGCTGATCATGACGTTCAGATGCACCTATTGCCAGTCATTAGGTCGCAGCTCACGTACGTTTCCACGCTCCTCTATGGGGTGCGAAAAACAGCTGATTTATGCCATAACATCTCCGCGGACGATCTATAGACACCGCGCGCTGAATTGAACCCCCCCTTAGTCTACATTTCATTATAACTACACTATCCTGTGTTTATTAGTACAGTATGAGACGGGTGATTGGGTGAACGCACCTCTTCCTCCTCTTGGGTTTCCACAGCAGGACCATTATGGGCTTCCTGGAAAAGCAGCTTCTTCATTTTACGGTACTGTAGGTTATCCAGCTCCCTGACTGCATCTTTTGTCCTCTGGATCAGGTCAATTAACACCGTTTCCGGCCGTTCACGCATGACAAACATGTGCTGTAATATTATAAACATATTACAGTGTAATAGAGTAAACAACACAATAAATATGACTATAAAGTGCATTTAGCAACTTGTGTGTAACAATACCTTATATCCAGGGATAAGTGGCATTTTTATTTATTTTAATTAAGTATAAGCTAGGTAAGTAACATTACCAGTGTCCTTATGACAGAGCCAAGTAGTGCTCCGTCTCTCCACCACCCTGAGACAGGGGGTAAAGAGGTGGCTTGGCAACACTGGTAGATCGAGCACCTCCCAGTTCAGGCATTGATATACTGTGCATGCTACTTCTATAGAACAAGCATTGTGCCATAACTTGCTATGACCATGGATGAGCAAAAACATTTTTAAACAAAATACAAATGCAGAATAAAAAAAACGTTTGACTAAACCTTTGCACAAACGTTTGACTAAACCTTTGCCAACGAAGTATACCGAAAATGGATGCGTATAGCTCAAAATGCTTCTTTTTCAAATATCGCTGAACTTTTACGTTTAATTTCACCCATCGTAAAATCAATGTTCTGATAAACTCCTGAGCAAAAACACATACATGGTACACAGCTGGGTTATTACCAGCATGAGCTTTTAAAAGAGCTTCAACTATTTAATTTAAAATCCTAATATTTTTAAATAACAAGCCCCTTCACATTCAATATCATTTTCTCAGCAATCATTAAAGATTGTTTTGCTAATAACTGTATGACATTGACTTTTTCTATTAGTGTGCTTATTCTTCCTCTTCTTGTTGTAATTTAAAACGTAAGCAGAATTAAAACGAACCAATGTAAAGCTCATCTACTCACATTGCATTTTTTACAATAAACCAAAGCAACCAATCGGCATTTATCTGCCTAGAGCAAATGACACATGTACATAAGTGTCTGATATTTCATCATCTGATCTGTGCTTGAGGTATACTTGGTATAGGAAAAGACTGTACAAGATACAGGACAATAAGACGACATCCACTGACCTTAAGTAGCTCATCTGATGTTGGTCTGTCTTGAGGAATTTTCTGGAGACATGAATCTACAAAGTTCCGAAAGTAGTCAGACCTGCAAAATGAATGGTATAAACACAGATGTATATGAAAGATGATCGAATAATTAATATAACATTGTATATAGGATAATGTCATTCTGAATCTAAGTTACAAGCATATTATGTTACAGAGAAGTTATGTGATTACATAAAAGACATATGCAATATCCATGATATTTAACAATAAAAACTGGGGATGTGTTATTCCTTGCAATATGCATGTTCTCATAATGAACACTGAAGTGATAACAACAATATATAGTAATGACATTAAATCATTCTGCACTTTCAAAACATAATATATGAATATGTCCATTTTTAAATTGCAATGGTGAACACTTGTCAACGGTGCAGCATGGAAGCAGCAATAAGACCTCATAGGTGACAATAAACAAGATATGGGATGACGTGATGTGTGCAGCTCTCACATGAAGCCTAGGTCCAGGCTTATGGGGAAGGGATTTCTACACTGTGCTCTTATAGAGGTCATACAATGTGTGCAATGGCAGAACAAGGAAAATTTAAATATATTGCTTAACATTGTTAGTGGATACATGGCACTTCTGTATGTATCCCTATGACAGAACATTAATGATGACTCAAACAAGTGCTCATGTGACCAGACAGCAGAGTTGGCCAGGAAGGTCTGAAAAGGAGAGACTATGGGCCTGATTCATTGAAGAAAGTAAGGCAGAAAAGGAGTAAGTTTCCTCCTGGACAAACCATGTTACAATGCGAGGGGTGCAAAATTAATTATTTTGCACATAAGTTAAATACTGGATGTTATTTCATGTAGCACACAAATACTTGCTAGCTTTATTTTTACACTGAAATTCAAAGTTACCCTACCCCAACTATAAGTCTGCCATCACATTTTAAATTTACCCCCACCTTCAATACAACATGGTTTTGCCAAGTTTTTACTTTTTTTTTGTTTTTCTTTCCCTAATGAATCAGACCCTATATCTATACAACCTCTACTGAATACTTATAACAGGACTTCTGGTGAAGTGGCAAATAACAAATAAATGTACCCTGGTTATAGTTAGACAGACTAAAGTTGAGTAATGTCACAGAGGAGCCACGTAGTAACAAAACTACAATGGGAAAGAGGTCATGCAAGAGATGGAAACAAAGGGGTGTGACCTTTCGCTTGAATTATTACTATCAATAGACAGACATATTTAGAATATTTTTCCAATAAAAAGTCTTTAGTGGTTTATTTTCATAAGTACCAGTCATACACTCACATTTTCTTAACACTAGTTTTCAGAAAGAACCATCACGAAATAAAGAAGCCCATTTATACATTTTACCATAGCAAATTAAAAAATATTTAAATTTGGTCACCAATATCACACAAGGAAAGCAGATATAAGGCAATGTGCACACAGCCGTTTTTGTATCCGCCTCCCCCCAGTTGTTTTTGCTGATATACAGGGAGATGAAGGAATTGCAGTATACACAGAAGTGGATAATGGACAGGGAAAGTAGACATTATATATTCCCCCAGTCTCTGTTCATTCATCCACCTCTGTTCTTGTGTACACATTGTCAATCCAACCGCCTAGAGGTCAATGATCTCTGAGTTACTCTCCTCCATCCTCCTGTCAAAAGAGACAGGTTTGGAAAAACAAACAGCAGCGTGCACATGGCCTATGTCTGTGCTTCACGTTCAGCGCTCCATTTCTCTACCACCCCACTTTATAACATCACCCTCACTTACCACCAGGCGTGTCCTCTGAATTAATGTCAACCGATTTTAATACCACCCTCACTAACTTAGTTTTGACATGTTTTAAGCTGGTTGTATTTATTATTTTGTTGTGATATTTGTTTTGTTATTCTAAGATAGCCCAACATTAACTTTACTAAAAATGACAAGTATAAAGTAAACACCATGATGTAGAAAGAAACCTTAAGCACTAACAAAGTTAGTGCACAGTAGAATCTACACACATAATAAACCCTGTGACAGTGGTACAGAATACATTGAAATGAAAATGACGTTCCTAGAACACCCATCTACTGTCGCTCAGATGTACCTACACCAGTGGTTCCCAAACTTTTGCAGTTCGCGGCACCCTTAGAGTCTCCATAATTTTTTAAGGCACCCCTCCAAAATAATTACCGAGCAGTCCTGTTTAAGTAGTTGGGTCAAAAAATGTAATAAGTATTTAGGTCAGGACAGAAATACTTATTTAGTTGTATGCAAAAATGCCCCCTCTGCGTCCAGACACTCTGCCCCCTCTGCATCCAGACACACTGCCCTCTCTCACGCTGCCCCCTCTTCCCTCTCTCACGCTGTCCCCCCTCCTCTGCCCTCTCACAGCTCATCTGCCACGCTGTCCCCCTCCTCTGCCCTCTGTCACGCTGTCCCAGCTCCTCTGCCCTCTGTCACGCTGTCCCAGCTCCTCTGCCCTCTCATGCTGTCCCAGCTCCTCTGCCCTCTCATGCTGTCCCCCTGCTCTGCCCTCTGTCACGCTGTCCCAGCTTCTCTTCCACGCTGTCCTCCTCCTCTGCCCTCTGTCCCAGCTTCTCTTCCACGCTGTCCTCCTCCTCTGCCCTCTGTCCCAGCTCCTCTGCCACGCTGTCCTCCTCCTCTGCCCCGCTGTCCTCCTCCTCTGCCCTCTGTCCCAGCTCCTCTGCCACGCTGTCCTCCTCCTCTGCCCTCTGTCCCAGCTCCTCTGCCACGCTGTCTCCCTCCTCTGCCCTCTGTCACGCTGTCCCCCTCCTCTGCCCTCTGTCACGCTGTTCCCCTCCTCTGCCCTCTGTCACGCTGTCCCCCTCCGCTGCCCTCTGTCACGCTGTCCCCCTCCGCTGCCCTCTGTCACGCTGTCCCCCTCCGCTGCCCTCTGTCACGCTGTCCCCCTCCGCTGCCCTCTGTCACAGCTCATCTGCCCTCTGTCCCCCTCCTCTGCCCTCTGCCACGCTGTCCCCCTGCTGTCACGCCGTCACTCTCCTCTGTCCCTCTCACGTCACTCTCCTCTGTCCCTCTCACGTCACTCTCCTCTGTCCCTCTCACGTCACTCTCCTCTGTCCCTCTCACGTCACTCTCCTCTGTCCCTCTCACGTCACTCCCCTCTGTCCCTCTCACGTCACTCTCCTCTGTCCCTCTCACGTCACTCTCCTCTGCCCCCCTCACGTCACTCTCCTCTGTCCCTCTCACACTTTGCCCCCTCTGCCGCGCGCCAGCCATAAATCAAACAAACAGAAACACTTACCAATCCGCGCGGCGCCGGGACCCAGCATCCTCCTCTCTCACGCAGCCTGCCACTTATATGACAGCTGCGTGAGAGAGGAGGATGCTGGGTCCCGGCGCCGCGCGGATTGGTAAGTGTTTCTGTTGTTTGTTTTTTTTCTGGCTGGCCCGCGGCACCCCTGGGAGCCGCGGCGTACAGTTTGGGAACCGCCAACCTACACTAATAGATTTTTTTAGCACAAAGGATACAGTGGTCTCAGTGGTGTTTGCCTACTGACTATAAATGTTTGTAATGTTGGTAGAAACTTGATATATGCTACATTTACTATAGACCACGTATGGTTAGATGGGTGGGGTGCTGGGACAGAGAAGGAAATAACAGCCCTTCCTCAAAGCAACACACAACAGGGGGGATTGGTCAGCACATCTCTAATTACTCAAATATATGGAAAGGTGCTAAACTACTGATGCCAAGTATGTTGACTGCTTTTATTGTAACCTTATTTTTATATTCTCTCTCTCTGTGAAGGCGATGACCATATTTAGAGGGAAAATAAAAAAAACAGTGTGATTTTAGCTGTACAACTGTGTTTGTCCCTCGTCTTAAAGAGACGACAAAAAAAAAAAAACAGTCTTATTAGTACCTGATAAGTCAGTACCTGATTTTATCAGGTACTGTGAAAGCCCACTGTGCACAGTTCTTTCATATGGAATTATCTTTTTTTTTTTTTTGCATAACTTTATTTATAAAAACACCAACACACATTTCCCACAAACAAAGTAAGGACCGAAATAGGCCATAGCAAATTACAATGTATAAATCCATCAAAGACTGTGCAATTGCCCGAGCCAATACACAGAAAAACATAAAAAGAACAAACAAGTTACACATACATTAAGTTGGTCTGAAATGTGCAGAAATTGTAGTATAATACCTCTAACAGTAGTGGAAGAGTGTGAGGTTTTGTTGTTTGTTTCTATATATTAGGAGAAGAAGGGGTGGAAGTAGTAGTGAGGGGGTGGGGTTTTAATTGGAAGAACTGAGACCGAATATGGAACCCCCGTGGGTCAACAACTGGATTTATCATTTTATATACATGGAAAAGTGAAATTTTGGGATGATGTTCTCAAGACACAGGAGCAGGAGAACTTTGGGGAGCTGCTCAAAATAGTACATACAAGTTTTATCTGAACCCCTTTACAGATGACCACAGCACAATTCCCATGTGCTAGAACACTAACTGTGATCATAATCAAGCCTACAATCAGCAGTACACATGGACTACGATCCTTTCCATACAGGGGTTACCAGAATGGACACCAATGAATTTCATCTCCTACATTTCAATTAGATTTATACACGTACTCTGAGCCTGAATACAGGCAGCATTACTTTCACTCAATTAGTGCAACCCTAAACGTGAGTGCACAATACCAATGGTAGTTTTCCCTATTGTATAGGGATTCTAAATACGTGATACAATGGTACATAGTTTTGTTTACACTTTACTTGCCATTAAATGCATTATAAAATTAATTTTGTAAAACGCACACATGATATTCCACAACTTCACCTTACATGTCATTTGCACATCTGGCATTTTCCTTACAATTCAGTTGTCATTACCCAGTTAATATAAGAAGTGACTGCCTGTAAAAGGAAGTCATTGTGATGTTTGGGAAGCACACAATGCAAATGATGAGCAAGAAACATGATGATAGTCATGAGGGATACTCACCATTCACTAGACTGGAGTGAGGGAGAATCATTCTGCGCTATGTGGTATAAGGCACTCATTGCATTCATATTAAACAAAGGAGGTTTCCTTTCAGCTGTGGAGAACAAACATCATGAAACTGATAAGTCATGCTAACGTTATGAACATTCAGCTGCTTCATTTTATTGTTCAATATAAAGCAAACGTAAGGTCAGTCTGCTTGTGTCATTAATGGTATGAGGATATCATGTGCTCACTGATGTATTAGTACTATTTATATTTTATATAAAAGGAGACAAAAACGATTGCCTAGTCCTACGTGTCAAAGAAAAAGCTCCGGACCCTGTAGGTTTTAAGTTGTTTATCAGAAGAATGGGACGAACCCTAGTGGTATCATGAAGAGATCACAGGGGAATGTCGCAGCTAACTAAATCAATGATAGGCAACCGGATACACTTCAGGGGCTGCACTGGCGGCCCTCTGGCTTTCAGAAGGGCCACACATTACCCTTCATCTCAGGAATAAGTTCAAACAATACATAGGAACAAAGAAAGAGACCCCTACCTGTAGCATATTAGTAGGCGTTTTAAACAAGTGTTACCAGCTATAATTAACAAATTTGACAAGGAGCTGGGGGGCCGCAGGTGAGGGCTCTGGGGTTCCCCTGTTGCCCATCACTGAACTAAATGGTTTAGCAAATTAATATGATAGTCTAAAAATTTTTTATCACAGAGTCACTACAAATTTTAATCAATATTAGGCTATAGACTCGAGCAACCATTTACAAACATTAAATAAAACACAATAAAATGTGTACAATTCTAATTCTATTTTCTGCTGTATTGTGGGATTTCATAATGCAAAAACATTATTAACTTTATATTCAAAATGTGTGTCATTTTTCAAAGTTTAAACATGTCAGTATCCAGACTTACCTAATTCAATACAAGTGATCCCAAGAGACCAAACATCCACTTTTCCATCATACTGTCCTTCATCCATGGCTAAGATTACTTCTGGGGCCATCCTACAATTAAACATTGTAACCATGAAACATCACAAAAGAAGAGTTTCTGTCAAGCATGAAATATTTCTAAAACGGTTAGATTGTTTTTTTTATCTATTGAAAAGGAAATGCCAGTCTCTTCAGCATACACAAAATCCTTATGTTGGAACGCACTTTTATATATTTACTTTTAAAACTAGGCAGCTTAAGGGGAAAAAATGGTACAAAAGTGCAATCTGTTATATTCACGTGAAACATTCAGCTCTCCCTTTGCTACTTTCCAACACAAAGAAATAAATAACGAAGAATACACCGAGGACTTCATGTTTGACAGATGCAGGTAACTTACGCTGGGGTGTATGTTCTACACCGTAGAATTCATTGATGAGTATGACTACACTGAGAAAATAAAAAAACATGCTCATGTCCAAGCTACGGATATTTTGAACATTTGCATAAAAAGGCAGAGGCTTGGACATTGGTTAACATCAGAAAACCATGTACAATAAAAACCCCTCCCAATAAATGAAAAATGGCAGTAGCTCGCTAGAAAAGGTCAATGGCCCACTAACGAAGCAAATGAACAGTTATATGCTATGATTACAGAGTGCACTGCACACACTGCCGGTACTGAAAACAATATCCCTGAAATCTCAGACATTTGAGATCCATTTCAGTTTCCATAGCAACACAAAACGGTCTAACACTTCCAAAGAAACTATACACTTTTAGGCCTTCACATGGAACCCCCGTGGGTCAACAACTGGATTTATCATTTTATATACATGCAACAAGATTCAACCACCACTTACCAATATGGTGTCCCCACAAATGAATTGGCTGGAGAGGCTATTGACGCAGACCCAAAGTCAGCAAGTTTCACCTGGCCTGGCTCTGTGAGAAGGATGTTGCCTGCCTTGATATCTCTAAGGGGGGAAAAAGGTGTTATGTGGGAAGAACATTCTTTGTGTTTGAACAGGGTATAAAGGAGGCGCTGTAAATGTGTTTTCCCTTAATAAACAAAACGTTTCTTCTAAATTAGAATAGGTTGATGATCCTAATGGTATGTTTATAAGTTAGACATAGGCCAAAAGTATGGCGTGAGGGCTTTGCCATTGTAATCTCTTTTCCTCCTTTGGTGATCTCTGTGGCTTGCTTTATGGTAGTAGCACACCACAACACTACTGTCACAGCTTCCGCAAAGATGGGGAACAAGTGTCCTGGCTCTGCGTCCAGCAGTTCCTGGGACCACAACTGCTCCAAGCGGGCAGATAGCCACAAGAATGCCCATGCAGCGCCAAAGTGAAAGCCTTCTCCAGAACCAGAAGAGGAAGGAGGATCAAGTAAGACAAATGGTGAAGGACGGTCATGGCTGCCAGCTGCTTTCTACAATGACTACTTCACCTTTCATGTCTCCTCATTTTAGCCGTACACAACCACTGGTTGCTCCACATAAATTCCAGTTGCCAACAGTTGGTGCTTCTGCATTGCAGCAGTCACACCACCTCTCCCCACCGCCAGCTACAACTGTTCTTCCATTACCTTACATATAAATTGAAAGCAGAAGTACAAATCAGAAGCCGTTATCTCCATGACTGCGACTTCTGAATGTTCAGCACTGTGGGACCAAAAAGTCCTGGAAACTGTCTGCATTGGGTAGCCCCATGGGTCTTGGTAGAGTAAGGAACAACTAATCTGTACATGGTAACGCAACATTAAAGCTGCAGCGCTACCTAATTACATATTTCCTGACGTGCTCTCGTCTTCCAGCCATGGGGGCTGCTCCTTGCAGCTTTTTGGTTAAGAGAACATGCCTTGTGATTGGTCCTCCCAAACACCCCACCATCTAAATATAGTGAACCTTATTGATCTGTCAGTTTTGTATTACAGGACTGTAGAGCAGCTTGTTCTCTACTGTGCACAGGACATAACATTTGAACGGTGAAAAGTAAATTCATTCTAATCGTTCAGTAAAAAGTTTCATATTAAAAAAAAAAAAAACCCTCAAATTTACATCGGAAGAAAATAAAACTATTTATTTTTCCTGTTTTTTGGCGATTGTCAGATGAAAAGGAAGCAATTATGTTCTTACCTGTGGATTAAATTATGAGAATGCAAATAACCTAATCCCTGCAGTGCCCCATGGGTGATTGCTGCAATTTCATTTTCTTGCAATGGCTTTTTGTGTACTGAAATACAATAAATATAACGTCATGCGCAAAACAAACAATTCTACACAAAACGTAGCCACATAATATAACTTTCTTCTGTATGCACAATAATTTAGTAAAAGCAGTGTGCAGCCCTATTTGATTACATCTCAGGAGCACGCAATTCTCCTGCCATCTCATGAGAAACACCTGCTGGTTTTGTGCAGTCCATGTGTGCAACCATTTTTTGCTAGAGAAGAGGCCTAATGTTATTCAATTTAAAATCTTCGGGCCAAGATACACCAGTGTTTTGCTGCTGCGTATTTCTACCATTATATTTTGTTGTTGTTGATGTAGCAGATATTTTGCATTAAGGTGACAGAACGCCCCTGTGATATATCACCATTTCATTTTTTATTTTAAAGTCGCAGCACAATGCTTTTAAAGCCATGAAAAATTACCTTCTAGTAAGTCTGATGCAGATCCTAAACAATATTCCATGACGAGCTAGGAGAGAACAGAACATATTTACCAACTGCAATTTGCAATTTGTACTTTGTACAGTGATATAAACTCTCATTAACCTCTTTGCAACCAGAAAGTTGTCATCTCCCATAATAAGCCAATTTACATATTTTTGTGATCATTTAGTGTGTAAGAATTTTTATATTTTTGCAACTTTTACTCAGTTAGTACCACTCCATTGATTTACCTAAATATGTAGTCAGCTATAGTGTATTTATCGGTCTTCATGATTGTTTAACTTGTATTAGTGTGTGGACTGTGTGTGGTCATTGGCTGCCCGCAAACATGGGCTCATATGAACTGGTAATTTGTCCCAACCTCCAAATGAGTCCCAACCATGATGCATTATAAGTAATGGTAGATGAATGATATTCAAAGCAACTAATCGATTAGTGCTGGGAATAGAGTAGACCTACTGTGGACTCCACTGACCTCACAAGGTCTCTTCTAGTAAATAATGGAACAAATTGCAAAAAACAAAAAAAACATTTTACAATTACAATTTTTTTCAATAGGTTACCAAACAAAAACATTAATTGTCCTGCAAAATATATTAATCCATGAAAAGAGCTGTGTTGTTAATGTGTAAACCGCCTGTAGTCATGAATGTACCAAGACCAAAGAGATCGCAATTACTAAAATTACTATAATTAAATAATTTACTCTATTAGTATAATCTGCTTTCTGAAATTATTATTTTTTTTTTTTAACATACTCCTCATTGTATACTGAAAAATAAAAACCCAATGCACTGTAGCACACTTTCCCAGTTTGCATTCAAACTGGTGACAAGAAAGCCACTGGTATAATATCCATGACTCACAATAGTTTGGGCAGAGGATACAGGCCTGGTGAGAATCACATGTATGTATGTATGTATGATACTCAAAAGATAAATTCATAGTGAAAAGACAAAATATAATAGGCAAGCTTCTTACCCATGCCGTGTGCTCCCTTAAATAGCAGCCTTTATACTCTATACTGTTCGGATGTTGTATCCTTTGAAGGAATTTCACTTCTTTGATGATATCCTGCCATTTCTGTTAAAGAGGGTGTATAAAAAGGATACATTTAGCTTTGTTATAGTGAAAGCCATATAGCCCTATGAATGAGCTTTCTTCAAAGAATGTAATACTAAAGGTCACCTTTGTGAAAAGACATTTCTGATATAACAAGACATTATAGGTACCCATACGCTTAAAATATTCAAGTAAAATATATTTTTGCAGATTTTGAAACACAGTTCTGAAGTCTTTTTTAAAAAACAGACCAAAGAATAAGAACATTAAAAGGTCATTTACAAACTGCAGCACAAATGCTCTGATGTTATGTCACAAGCTTACATTACCGCCACAGCACCTAGTTTCACGGGAAAGTACACAGATATGCAGGCTACTATGGCACGGCCATTATGGGGTGAAAGCCTTCAGTGGCTGATCAGAGAATTGGATGTGTATGTGCACTGAGATGGAGAAACCATAAGGTGAAAAGGGCACATTTAAAGAGGTGTTCCCTGCTCTGCGGAAGGGAGCATTTTTTTAGTTTAATTGTTTCCCCCTACTATCAGGACTGAAAGATTTAGTGCAAGTTGGGGCTGTTAGAAATGAACAGAACCAGTCTTCTCTGCCACCTCTGAGGTCCTGAAGATTCTATAATATCATCTTATAATAGGAAGTGCTTTGCACCTTCCAGAAAGTTGCAAAAACAAAATAAAGCTGCAGTATAGGATATATTGATGTATAAGTATATTCATTCTGTGTTATTGCTGTTACATTGGCTTACACATAAGGATCCTCATAGCCAACTCCGAAACAGAGAACACCAACAACTAACTCTCTGTGATCCTGGTGTTAACCAAGAAAATATTGTCCCCCTCTCCAAAAGTATAAATGAAAAATGTTTTCAAAGAGTGATCCATCCGCATGAAAGGTACCGTTTACTGATGCAACACCTGAAAACGGGGAAACGCCCAAAATTCCTGTGCTTCCATCAATAGACATAACTGTCTTGGGGTTGTTCATAGACTATATGCCCTCAATGTGCTGCAGGAAATGTCTTAATGTACCTGCAATACCTAAAGTATTCATGTCAATAAACAGGCCTGCCATGCCATTCCTCCCACTCCTTTTCACCAAGAAGCTTCTCTATGTTGCACCACTCTACAGCAGTAGTGTAAGTACTGCAAAACAGCTCTGTACGGATTAGTGCACTTTTCCAGCGAGCTGACAGTAAGCTAAAATGATGTGACTTTTTTACTTTTTTGTTTTGTATCAAAAACACCCATGCTGACAACATGTTAAAACTTGGCAGACAACTGCCACTGCAATCCAATTTCATTGGACCATCGCAACCCAGTATGACCGATGCAATGCATCTGTAAGGTCCTCAGACAGCAGTGGTCCTATACTATCAGACGGCAACTTGTGTGGCCAGGAAGAGGGAAGAATCAACACTCTTTAACATAGCTGCAGTAAAGTCAACAAACAAACAAGGATATTTTACATTCTTTCTTTAGTTATGTTTATTTGTTATGCAAGATATTTATTGTATAGTTTAAGACATTCAGGCCAATTGCCACAAAATAAACATACTAACTATGTTTGTAGTGCTGTGTTCTTTACTCACAGGCAGCTAATGTTGATATATAGCAGCTATGTATATTGAGTTAATAACCACTGGGTAACGCGATACATACCTCATTAGACTGCTTGCCACTGTAGGACATTTTCTTGATGGCCACCACTTCATTGGTGCGCACATCATGTGCCTAGGGTAGAAGAAAACAGGATGAAGCTGAAGCATTTCATAAATGGCTCTCATGACTATAAAATCTAAACATGCTGAACAATATAAGCAAGCATCAGTGCATGCCACTTGTAGCTCCTTAAGTAGCCCACTGTATGACAACTTGCTCGCAAACTTGTGTCAATGACTTGCTTATCCCAAGGACATTTGCTGCCTGCCCCTTGTCACACAATAAATCACTTCTATAAAACATATTTTTTTTTTAATTCTTTCTAAACAATACATTTTCTGGCTAAACAAAAATTCATAAAAGATTTTCACTCCTGACCTGAGCAATGTACTGATGCTTGACCATATTTTAGCCTATTAACCCAGGTGCACATTGCCACGACTCTGGACTTTATTCATATATGCCCCCATCAGCTATTCTCCTCACATCTTAAATTAAGTCATTTAGAATTCTTATGATATCAAAAATGTATCATTTTTTTCTTTACATCATAATGGTTTCAAGTTACTGGTTAGTGATAATCTCTATTTAAGCTAATTTATGAAAAACATTTTCTTTGTTTATTTTTGTTGCAATGACCCTACTGCAAAAGGCTGCATGCAGCAGCAAATTGTATAGTCAACAACCTCCACTAGAGGGAGCCACATAATAAGTCTGAGTGCCTGATAGGAAAATGAAATTCACATACATGTATGCCTGTAATTTGAAGGGTCAAAAAGGCAAAACGCAGTACAGGAATAAGTGGAGAATGGCACCAGATGCAGATGTTCATACATGAAAGTGTAGTGTTCAGGAAAGAAGCATGACAATGATAAAGTGAGACAAATGCGGACTGAGACAAGGCTTTGCTATAAAACCAACGGTTAAAAAGAAACAAAAAAAAGCCTAGCTGTTACAGAACTATTAATGGGATTTATTCTCATATAGCACTGCTCTACATTAACGTCCCTCCTTTTGGCTAAGAAGGTCATAGAAGATTAAATTTTTAGTAGGAGACAAAAATACCTTTTTATTATATATGCCAAGTAAGAGAAACAGATGTGATTAGTTCATGACATTTCTTGGAAACACTATGAGAAAGGTTGGAGACTTTAGGAAGAATCAGTACTTTACACTGGATTATTTTTTTTTGTGTCATACAGTACATTTGTAGGAATGAAGTGGTAACTATAAGTATAGAGAATAACAGCCACTCCCATCTATGTCATGTTGGACAACTATTCACCCCGAACAAAGAAACAGAATTAGTCACTGCCTGTCCAGGCTGTACTTAGTGTGTAGCCAAAATGTTTCTTTTATGACAAACATTCCATTGGTTTCCAGAACAAGTGCTCTCTGGCGAGTACCAATCATGTGTCTCACTTTAGGTTTATGCAGTTTATATTTAGAATCTATAATTATGGTTTTGCATTAAGGATATCAAAACTTAAGCTTGGTCTGGACAAATTTCTTTGTGCCTTTTAGGAGACAAGACTGCAGCGATTGCCGCTATGAATTACATTCCTGGAATCTCATTCACAAAGGCCTTGAGAGCACAAAACATATATACCCTCCAACATGACCTGTTCCACTTGGTATACGTAATACTCTATCTCTGGTGCTCCTATTGCTTTCTTACTGCAGTTACCTGCCCTCAATTAAGTGTTGTTATAAACAAAAAACAACTCTGTAGTCAATTAATTCAGCCCATATTATTCCTGTAGGAGACAGGCAAATTTAACAGCAAAGCATTTTGTACCAAGTGATCAATAGATCATATACCGGAGGGTCAGCCTGACACTCCAAACAGCTGAGCAACAGAAGAGTGTGAGAGTAATGATAATCTGTGGTGCCCGTGGCACAAAACATTTATTTTTTAAAAAAAAGGGGCACAAACCTTTGGCTTTTCCTCAATGTTCTTATTATTAAGAGATGAACGAGAAAGTATATTAATATTACTGTTGCAGGACTGTATTTAAAATAAAGTTACAACTAACTTTTAACTTGCCCAGAGAACCAGCGGTTCTTACTTCATCACCATCTCCCTATCCCCTCCTAAAGCCCTCCTGTCAGTCTTATTCATCAGTGAATACAGCAACTTGTGAGTATGGGCTGATAGCAGGGGTATCTGATGTCAGAGGGAGTTGCCAAGTCTGTGTCCACAAATGGCACCATACGCAAAAGCAAAACAGACAACTCCCTAAATCTGCAGACGCTCTCATAGACTGTACAAAGAGATAACTTATGTCTAGCATAAAAATTCTCTTATGTTAGGCATACTTAAGAAAAGAACATTTTTTAGATTACAGACCCTTTAATGTGTGTCAAAGTTATTCTTGCCCAAAATTTGTAGGCAGCAATCTGCTAAGTATTGGTTTCTGTAACAACTGTTCCAAAAGCGCTGAATGCTCCTGTTTCAGCAGTTTACGGTTTTAGATAGAATCAGCTGTATTATAGAAATGTTGACGTTACCTAAGGAAACCAAACACTGGTGACATGGTCAGAATGATTGTGCATTCAAAGACATAATGACTTTGCTTGTGTATTTTTTATTCTATTAACTTTTTTAGGCATTGCAATTGTAAACACAGGAATCACAAGGTTAATTACCAAGTCGCAAACAAAAAATGCTGGAAATGTGCTTTGATCAGGACAGACCATTGAATGACCGGATCGGTTGCGAGTTTGGTCAGGTGTGCCCTATACTGCACGGATCAGGTTGAGAAATCAGTCCACTAAACGCATTGCCAGAGGCACAATGTTTTCTGTAGGTCGATGGCCTTTCACATACCTATGCAGTCACTGATCATCAAGGGTTAACAATCCAGCCTAAATTCCATCCAATTGGATTTTGATTAAAACTGGTCAAAATGTTGGGGCTCACAAAGGGCCTGAATCGGAGTGCGACGTAAGCTCTTTTTGCACTGTAAATACTCAAAGTGAACGTACGCAACTGCGGCTGTTGAGACCTGTGACTTTGTGGCACTTTGGAGTCCTTGCAGGAGTGACAGAGGGAAGGGGTGTTTTAACATAGGCAGCGTACACTAAGGGAATGTTCGAGCAATTGTGTATTTAGACTGAGGCGTAGTTGCAGCCATGGCTGAAAAAGCAGATTATGATAATGTAAACAGTGTAGATATGCTCCACTCTGAATCAGGCGCAAAGTGGGTACTGAAGGACAAGTTTGTCTGACAATCAGCAGGCCAAAGAAATCGCCACATTTACGGTCAGATACATCAGGCAGTGTAAAGAGCAATGTAACATGGTCAGACGACTCTGCTACTTTAGAAAAACAAAACAAATATTTGCCTTTTTGATCAAGACACAAAATCAGGTGGCTAGGTAGAACTTTTACGAATCAACAGAAGGTATACAGAATGTACAAACAAAAAACTAAGGTCTAAGGAAATCAATCCGGTACTTGTATTTCTAGCTCCTAGGGTTTTTCCAGGTCTGGACTGATTACTAAGCAGTCACCACACTTCAGTCGTGTCAAAATAAAGAGACAATATTTTCCCTAGTGCCACAGCCAACTGCATTGATAATCAGGCTGTGCTACCAATGGTTACCCTTGAATGCTCGAAAAGGAAAATTGTTAGCAACAACCAATACAGATATTTTTATTTTCTTAAATGCACAAATTAAAAGTGGCGCTTTAACCACCAGTGTGTGCCTTCTCTACGCACCGCCCTAGCATTAGGACTAATCTGACCAAGGAAGGCATACCGGACATCAACACGCAAGTATCCGGGTTACAATCCCACGTTCTCTTGGACAACTAGCTTTTCAAGCACAATTCTTGTATTTTCCTGTATTCCACAACAAACATGAATACGGTTGCCAATTCTCTTTACCTGTATATTTATGTACCATTTGCATTACTTTTCCTTTTTTTGTCCTTGTTTATATATAATAAATCTGATCAAATTTATTAAGTTAATATAATTTATTGGTACTGTCTGAACCTTAAGTGACATTTATCCATGGACTATGGCAAATTTTGTTTAGTTACATTAACTTCAATATTATCAACAATGACAATATCTGCATTTATCTGGGCATAGAATAAGCATGAGAGACTATACGTGATGAGCGCTGAAATTGTGTTTTTGAGAAGATACACACACACACACACACACACACACACACACACACACTATATATATATATATATATACCTGTTAATTATTAAATTGTGGTGTTTCAATCAGACCCGTTGCCAGAGGTGTATAGCATCAAGCACCTAGCCATGCAATCTCCATTTGCAAGCATTTGTGATACAAAGTGGGTCATTCTGAAGACATCAGTGACTACAAGAGTGGTACTGTGATAGGATGCTACCTTTGCAATAAGACTGTTCGTGAAATGTCATTCCCGCTGGATATTCCAAGGTCAACTGTGATATTATTAGAAAGTGGAAGCATTTAAGAACAACAGCAACTCAGCCATGAAGCAGAAAACTACGTAAAATCAGAGTGGGGTCAACGACTGCTAAGGCACATGGTACGTAAAAGTTGCCAACGCTCTGCTAATTCCGTAGCTGGGGTTTTCGAACTTCCACTGGCATTAATGTAAGCACAAAAAATGGGTTTGGATGGGTTTCCATGGTCGAGCAGCTGCATGCAAGCCTCACATCACCAAGACCAATGCCAAGCTTCGGATGGAGGGGTGTAAAGCACACAGACACTGAACTGTGGAGCAGTGGAAAAGTGTTCTGTAGAGTGAAGAATCCCGCTTCTCTGTGTGGCAATCAGATAGGCGAGTCTGGGGACAGGCATGTGCCGGGAGAACGTTACCTGTTTGACTATATTATGCCAACTGTGAAGTTTGGTGGAGGAAGGATAATGGTATGGGGCTGTTTTTCAGGATTTGGCTTGGGCCCTTTATCTCCAGTGAAGGGCAATCTTAATGCTTCAGCAAACCAAGTAATTTTGGACAATGCTATGTTCCAACTTTGTGGCAACAATTTAGGGAAAGACCTTTTCTATTTCAACATGACTGTGTCTCAGTGCACAAAGCAAGGACTACAAAGACATGGTTTGATGAGTTCAGAGTAGAAAAACTTGACTGGCCCACAGAGAGCCCTGACCTCAACCCCATCAAACACCTTTGGGATGAACTGCAACGGAGATTGTGAGCCAGGCCTTCTCATCCAACATCAGTGTCTGACCTTATAAATGCTCTATATAATGAATGGGCACAAATTACCAAAATTGCAAAAATTGCAAAAGGGGGGCCAACTTCATATATTAAAGTATATCTAGTTGAATACAATGTCATTATAGTCCCTGTTGGTGCAATGGGCAAGTGCTCGAATACTTTTGTGCATATAGTGTATTTAAGATTGTAGACTGTTAGTCAATACAGTTCATATCCTGCAGTAGACAAGCTGTGTGCATATTGATGTTTTCCAATAAAAGTGGAGCTTGCAATACAGCTACACCATGTCTTTTGCTGTCAATCATACAGCAAGAAAAAAAACTGTGCAAGCAACACACTTGGTGGTTAAGGAAAACAACCCCCCCCCCCCCCCATAAAAACAGTTACTGTACACTCATTTATCCCCAGTGTCCTTCATAACTTCTTTTTCTCGTCCTTCCAGTGCATGTATATTATATTGGGATACTACCCCTATAAGCTGAACATTCAACAGTCATGTGTGTTCAACAGCAATTTACTGATACCAGAGACATAGTGTGCTGTGCTTATTGGTAACACTGCCCATTTAAGGAAAAGGATTGTAATTTTTTTCTTTAACATGTCTTTCCCTTTTTCATAATCTATGTTACTAATCAGCTACACTGAAAAGTAATTAAAAAAAAATAAAATAAAAATAAAAATAAAAAATAAATGACAACATAAATACAAAAATGCACTTACAAAATAAACTGCACCGAAACTCCCATGGCCAATTTCTCGGAGATCAGTGAAAAGCTTTTCTGGGTCATCCCTAAAGAAGAGCTCTGCAATATCTGGGTCCTTCAGACTTCCAGCTCGACTTGTTGACGGCATCCTGCTTGAGCAGTCTGCCGTCTAACTATCTAGGATTACACTGCTGCCACTGCTCTTGGTTCATCTGTGTGAATGTATCCTCTTCAGCATGGGGAACTAAGAGAGAAGAAAATTGTTCAATTGAAAGAAAAATACTGGGGTACAGACATAAAATATTACAACAGTACACTATAAAAGCCTGGAATAAAAAAGTAGACCATTGTATTTAATCATTCAATTGCTTTCTGTACAATGAATTTCTTTGTAAATTACTACAGATATAAAAAGAAGACAATATAGCAGGGAACCTTAATTCTAAAACATTCAATTAAAATAAAAGAAAACAATACATTTTCAGGACAAAACAATAATAGTTAACAGGCAAGCAACTAAGTAAGGAGCTGAAAGGAAGACTCAATGCTACCAAAGGAATGTTACTTGGATGAACAGAGATGGTGATGTCATTCTGTTCCATCATTTAAGGAGCATCAGTGTCTTACAAAAAGAACATTGTTGAAAAGCAACTGTTAGAATCCCACAATGCATCACACCCTACATCTGTTGATCAGAGATTGTGTATAAAACCTCAACTCCCAATGAGGAACATATTTATAGCACGTACATGAATACAAATTAAATTACCCAGACAGATCTATAAGTAGGGCGTAATACATTTACAATCTACAGATAGAACTTGTAGAGGTGACCTCTTATAATATACAGATAGAAGGTGACAAGTTTAACAAAAATGAGCTGGAAGAAAGGGTTATGAGGTTGCTACATGTGCAAGACATCTGTATTTTCTTACTGCCAGCATTATCATATCAGACTAAAGTCTAAAAATCTATAGACCCCATAAAAAGAAGAATTGCTGTCTTGCTCCCCACAGCAACCACTCCCAATTACCTGTGGTATAGAAAGAGGGACAGACAATACTCTGTCACCCAGGTGGGAGCCCATCAGACACATGGACCAAATCAGGCCCTCTGAGCTTTCTGGCTGAATCGCAGAGTAAGAGAACAAAATCCTAAGGCTGGAGGTGCCAATTCTGGATGCATGAAGGTTGTAAGGTCAGATACTCCAGGTATAATAGTATTACTGCTCCCATGATTTATGTTGTGTAGTGTTCAAAATGATGATGTAGTCCCTACGTGGCCAATTTACTCCAGAATACTGAAAAGTGCAGCTGGTGTAAAAGGAAATGATACTTTGTTTATCAGTTTGAAAATCAACTTGACCTAATTAAAGATACCCTGGAATCCATTTTATTTGTTTTAAAATCCATTCTCAGTATGTAAAGTGAAGCATATAAATGGGTATGAGAAAAGGTGTGTTGCTAAGTACAAAGTACAATTATGGCTCATACCCACTGGCACTTTCCATAAGACTAGAAATCATTAGTGTTACTACATGCATTGCTGTCTGTCTTGTATTTCACTGTGTAGCGTTTATCAGAACCACTTCCATGTTTTTGCGAACTAAAACACAATTGTAGAAAAGCATTTGCATTGGATATGCATTATTACTAACAATGAAAACGCTAGTTATTTATATAGCGCTTACATATTACACAGCGCTTAGAAGAGAATATTTACCCATTCACATCAGTCCCTGCCCCTAGTGCAGCTGACAATCTATATTCCCTAACACACAATGGTTCATTTCATCAAAAGCCAATTACCCTACCATTACGTCTGTGTTGGAGGAAACTAGAGCAAAAATGTAACCCCTAATCCCAGCGCTATATGTATGCCGTCTTACAAAGAACATTTTCAAGCATCTCAAAGTGGCAATCCGACACCTGTGGTTTATTTATTTTTTTATCTTTAAATAGCAATTTTAAGTACTTTTTTAACATGTATCTGATTTTTCTTAGCTGTCCTTTTACAATTCATTGTCTTTCTCAAAGTATCTCTGTACCACTCTGCTCACTATATCATGTGCCATGTGACTGTGGTTGCTTTGGTAATCCATGACACTGTGCCGAATTAATTAATAAATAATTAATAGCAGCCTGAGGAGGCAAACAAGGAAAATGATAAATACCAACATCGTTTTTACAGCCTGCCAGTTATTTACATTAAAAAAAAAACACAAAAACTAATTTTTTCATGGGACTGCTGCTTTAAAATTACTTTTTTAGTTACTTTATCCTGACTTAGAATTTATTGTAAATTAAGCATTATGTTATTTGCCATAGGGATATGAAAACAAAACCAAGCTATTTTTACCATTTTCCAAACAATTATATATGCTCAGCCTATAGAATACTGAAATGTCCCAAGTAGGATTTTCACTTCAAAACAAAAGCTTTTCTTAGCTATCTATTGTGTTTACCAGCAGGATGCAAAATGAGGTTCTAATCTGACTCACATTTTCTGTGTAGGAGGAAAGAACCAAAAAAAAAAAAAAAAACACAACTATTTTTCAATTAAAATTATTTATGATTTAAACAGTTCTAAAAGGGCAGTATACATTATCTAAAGTATTTCAGGAAATCCCTGGGATTTGAATGCATACTGAATCGAATGGATGACGCAGCATATTTCTAAAGTTAGCCGCGCACTGTGCAATTGGGTTGGTGAAGTTTAACAGAATTTGGACCATTTGTGAACACCAACATTGTTATACACAATGATTCACATCAAATATGATCAAGCAAATAAAAATGATAAAAACAGGTGGGAGGACAACTAATACCTCAGGGTGTGGTGACAAGGTTTGAACCGGAAATGTAGGCATTGCCCAAATGCAGTGCAATCAGTATATATTATCTTCAACTGCAGACAATTTAAATTAATTGAGGGAATATAATAAATTATGTAATATGTTTACCATGTAAATAGAGGCAAGACTGCCTAAGCATATATTACAGCCATGTGCTATAGAGCAGTGGAAAGGCCACACTGGGAAAAATAGACAGGAGAATGACATCTCTGTCTTATACATTAGTGAGGCACAGGATACATATTTTAAAAGTTATCCAAACACTGAATCCTTATGCACAACATTCTACAGCATACCGAAATCCAAACAGTATTTTGCACAATAAATGTAAGCAATATAGACTTCGATTATATTATATCTGTAAGTTCAACTTCTGGACTAAAATAACTGAGTCATTAGGATTTAACTGCACAACATCAACTGAAAGCTTGGAAGTTTTCTTACATTAAAACAAACCCAACATGTCTATGTGTGTAGAGATGTCCTATGTTTCCATATGCACCCACGACCTTCCCAAAAGTCCAAGAGCCGGCCCTCTTTGTTCATCCTCAAGATCCACCACAGCCTCAGTAGCCTCATGAATCGGCAACAATGCCAGAAAAGAGGAGCTCCTATGCTATTTCTATTTACACAGTTTTTACACTAAAGTTTTTGCCATCACTTGCTTTCCTGGGTTATAAAACCAATAGCAAAGGTCTTTGCAAAAGAAACGTGTATACAATGCAAACAGAAAACTTCACAATGTTGCTTTTGCAAGATAAGAACTAGTTGAGTGGGGATGTAACCAGTAGGGTTAGGGTTTAAAAAAGTAAATATATATGGAAAGCTGCCAAGATCATGAAAATGCAACAAGAAAATGTTAACTTTATGGAAAATAACAAAACAATATACTTGCAATCACACAGTGCACCCAATCTGGGAAGTCCATGTTGTGTATTCGTTTGGTAATGACACTTTACAGATCACTGTTAACAACTCACCAACAAGAGGCATCAGCTTTGCTGTCACCAATCAGTCCGAATCAAGAATAGTCCAGGTTGGGTTTTGGTTTGAAGCTTACTCCCCCTATACACCTGCACCAAAGAGAACACATTTTATTAGAAACATGCATGATTGTAAATTGGCGCATTCTTTTCTCAAATAGTACTTTGGGCAATTAAATTGGCAAAACTCTACTAGACACTGAAAGATGACTTGCAGATTGTCTTCCTGTTCAGCAGGATTCCTGCATTTGTAAGTGTGTCTACTCTCAGTGACAGGAAGAAACGCTGCCAAAAAAGCTATGTGGGAAATTCTGAAGGCGAGTTTACACCAGTAATTAACCTCAGAGTGCATGTTAGTCTGTCCTCTGGTGTCGTACAATGAGGGCCGCCCACAAACCTCAGATAACAATCTGAAACACCTGAGCAGCTTGAACCCAGTGCACCAAATCATTCACATCAGTGCATGCCACAGCGGAGATTACAATCTATATTCAGTATCACACAGACATGCAATATATCAGTTAGCAGGCTAGGAGGAGTGACAGACCTAATTTTTAAACTTAAAAATTAAACTCTCTGAATCATTCATCTATTTAAAAACGTCATTATAGGCCCTGGGATCATTTCCATTTCTCAGCTTAAAATATGCACAGAGAAAGTTTATTATCCAGGATTCACAAGAACCAGCTCTAATCTTATGGTTCTACACGATTTCCCAACAACCGTGCTTTGAGCTGATTAATTCTAAACAAATAAATAAAAAGTTTCTATTCTTTTTCTATTTTTACATGCATGTATGTAAGCCTGGTGAGCCAAAGAAGCCACCCAATTAGCTGCATCTGACAACCTCACATTGCACATTAACATTTTTCCAGGCTATTAGCCTTGGTGAATCATAGTGTGCAGGTGTCAGAGGGGACAAGCATCTCAAACAGCAGGGTCCCAGGTATTGCAGTCACATTTCTACCAGTAGCAAGTAGATTAAAGTGCATTGGCAGCAAGGAATAGTTCCCATAATGCCTGGGACAGCTATAATCTGAATGAAGAATATAATGTCTTGCACATTGCAACCACATATGTAAGATGTCACGTAAGAGCACTGTCAAGAACATAAAAAGGAAGGGTGTTGAGTAAATAGACTATTAACATGCATGAGCTAAATATATTATTTTAACGTTTTCTGAATCTCATTTAATGTATTTAAGACATTAATAGAGTGTGGTGTGTGGTATCCCGGTCCAAACACATTTATCACGCCCCTTTTTGCCTGGTGTAAAATTCTCTGTTCCCAAATAAATAATTGTCTTCCTATTGTAGTAGTCCGAGCTGAATTAACAAATTGATGCTTAAAAATAAATTAAATAGTGATCAAGCCCAAATAACTGGGAAGTTATTAGCAGAGTATTCTGTTCCGTGTTGAAGAGTCTACATTTAAAATTATATTTTTCCTCTTGTAGTATTTGTCTAATCTAGGTATTAATAGAACAATGTCATGTAATTGAACTTTGCCTAGTATCTATGATGGTGCTGGAAAGTCAGCTTGTAAAGCTCACCATTTAGTAGAGATGCCACCTACACATTATCTCTACATAGAGGTTTCCTATCAATCTTATTGATGTGCGATAAATCTCTGACTGTAACATTATTTGGGGTGCGGCAAGGGACATTTATGACATCATTGGGGGTAGGGTATGATGACATTTGGGAAAGACCCAGGCGGGAAAGGGCAGAAAACTGACAGAAAACAGGCAAAGAGTATACTCAACCTCCCACATTTGTTTATGGTCTGCATAGAGGGAGAATGTAAAACAGTTAAAAAAAACAAAGCAAAAAGAGCGGTAGTATAATCACTCAGTATTACATTCAATGGTAGATATGTTATTATGGCGCTGATCGCTTACATACAGAAATAATATGACAAATTATTCCTATGTGTAAGTGACATCTTTCTGACATAAAAGAATGACAGAAAGTGTATATAAACATTCCGATGAAACAGTCTCTTGTCAAGAATAGTCTTATACATAGAATCGTCCCACAGAGTAGTGTTCCATTGAATCTTCAAGACCAGTTCAAATGATTTTTCAATAATCAGTTGAATATTCTTAGATGATTGAAGTAACACTTACCGATAGTCTCTATATTTACTCCATATAAAATGGTGCATGAATGAGTCTGAAGACTCCGCCTCTAGAGCATCTCACTGTAGCGCAGCTTATCACTACGTCTTACTAATCACTCACTATTACAATTGTTATTTTTAGAAATGGTTTAAAATATATTTATAAATGTACTGTGGCTTTTTTTTTTTTATATATAAAACACACATGGCAATGGCCCTTTAATTGTATATAGTAAGCTCAAGAAGTATATTTTTAATACAACGTATTTTACTGTATACTGTATTTAAAAGTACAATTGAAAAAGAAACAGCACTAATAATTATACATTGTTCTATAAATAAAATCATATGAATACAGTAGGGGTGATGTATCTACAAGTATTTTTGCATCTGTGATTGCTGGTATTATCAGATTTCATTCCAAAATGAGTAAGAGTTGTGTAGCAATAGCAGACACACCCTGTATTAATGAATAACCTTGCCTGAAATGTTTCTGCCTTCCAAATCTATTTTAGTTCAGCAGCCAACCTTAAAGGAGATAAACTCACCCACTCTAAGGGAAACAAGGAAAGAAAGGGATACCTTGCAAAAAACTAGTTAGTAGGAGTTCAGGTAAGTTCATGTGGTGAGCAGATATGTGTAGCTACTGCCAAAATGCTCTAATACACATGCTGTGATCCAAAAACCAATATACCACAAGGTGAAGGCTATGTTCTCATGGACATATACTCTATAGACACAGGTGGGTTGAAGGACCAGTAGTCATAAAATGTGTCTTTATACCATTTTATTTTTTTAGTTAAAACAAATGCAGATGTAACAAAGTGTAGGGACGACCTGCCGCTGAGACAGATTACTGCCATCAGGATCTTTACAAGGAGCAGGGAAGAAATGTATGCCCTGACATCAACAGACATGACCCTCTGCGGTAATGCTTTTAGGCACAGTGGTTACATGGATCTTGCAATTTTAAAACATTTAGTCTGGAGTCACACAACCCATCTATTGGTGGGTCATCAACACATTCAACACAGGTAGCCCATAACATTTGGTATAACGGAAGCATTTCATATCACAATATTTTAAAGGAAATCCTACGTTGGAAAAGTACTGTGAAAAAACGATATATCAGTTAACCTAACAGCGATGTAATGAAGAGGGAACATCGAGCTAATAAAATTGTAATGCTATTTTATATTTAAATTTGTGACGTAACACAAATGAAGCAACATAAACATTTATGCATATGACATTCCCTGTACTGTCTATCTGAAAGAAGACTCTCCTACAAAGTCTGCCGCATTGGCCAATACCATCCTCCCATCTACTACACCTGCCACAATTACCCAGTGTTACCATACCCTTATAAAGGACACTCGCTTCAAGCAGAGCAGCTCCATTTCTGCTCAATGCTCATTTTATGTACTCGCCATAATCTGTAGTTTTATAATTTGCTAATTTTCTATTGCTACATTTTTTGTGAGATTTACAGCAAAAACAGTAATGGTTTCTGGTATAATAAGTAGAGATGGTCACTGACCCCCGTGTTTTGGTTTTGGATCTGGATTACCGTCGTGTTTTGGTTTTGCAAAACTGCCATTGCGTGTTTTGGTTTTGGTTTGCTATTTTTTTGGAAAATCCATGTTTTTGGGCCTAAATTAACCCAATTTAGTGCTCCAACTGTTTTAGAGACAAGTAATCTAATTGTTGAGGTAATAAATCATCCAAAAAAACAGTTTAATTCTTCGTTGGTAGGCCTATTCTACACACAAAACAGATTGTCTTCCTCTCCATCTATGCATATTGGCAATGCAGCCATCGTCTTTGAATGTATATTACACCCTACACTTATAGTTAAATATGTAAAGAAATGGAAAAAGCCAGTTTGGTTTCTGTCTCTCTAGGCCCCCCTCCACTTGTATAAAATACCAAAAAATTCAGCCATTATAGACTGTACAATATTAATTGACATGGAGAAAGCCAGTTTGGTATCTGTCTGCATCAGATCCTCTCTCCACTAGGAGTAAAATAGAAAACTATTCAGCCGTTATATAATCTAGAATATAAATAGAAATTGAGAAAGGCAATTTGGTATCTGTCTGCATCATAATCATCAACATCCTCATTAGCGCCCTCGTCGCCTACACAAATCTCCCCCTCATCCTCTTCTAATTCCAAAGTGGCATCCTCAATTTGGGTATCACCGGCTACACTCGGGCTATTAAGGCACACATCAGCAGAATGTTCACGATTAGACATCCCACTGTTGGATGGACTCTCCACAGGGATTGTTGTCATTTGTGAATCAGAGCAAATATTCTCCTGTAATGCCTCACTGTTATCTTGCAGCTCGGCTTTGACGCGTAACAGTAGTTGTGCACCAATTGTAGGCTGGGTAACTTTTTGGGATCTGCCACTAATAGCCAAAGGTGAAGGCCTCATTCTCTCTTTGCCACTGCATGTGTAGAATGGCATGCTTGCAATTTTTTTTTTTATCGTCACTTAACTTTTGCTCAGTTACACTTCTTTTTCGCTTCAATACAGCAAATTTTTTTTTGGTTTTTGTTTTTTGCACTAATTTGAAAACACTCTGTTGTTTGACATCGCCTTGGCCAGATGACGTACTGGGAACACTAACATCAGGACTGGTGACAGAACCTGGTTGCTCATTCAGATCATATGTGGACTGCTTTGAATCCATTCTGAGCACAAACCACTGGGGAGTGCTAAAAATTATTTAGTAGATACTGCTGACAGATATGACTTTTGACAGCCAGAAATATTAATGCACAATTAGGGAGGACACCCCAAAAGCACTGAGGAGTGCTAAAAATTATTTAGTAGATACTGCTGACAGATATGACTTTTGACATCCAGAAATATTAATGCACAATTAGGGAGGACACCCCAAAAGCACTGAGGAGTGCTAAAAATTATTTAGTAGATACTGCTGACAGATATGACTTTTGACATCCAGAAATATTTATGCAAAATTATGGGGGACACCCCAAAAGCGCTGGGGAGTGCCAAATATGAAGAAAAAATAAACCTCTATCCTCCTCTCTGCACTAGCGATTTTGGTTAGAGCAATTGCAAGAACAATATTGTATTCTCTGTCCCTGCTCTAATTAGCCTATGACTACACCCTGCTCTCTCCCTCTGTCAAATGGCGATGGATTGCTGTGGAGGCGTGTATTTATAAAGTTGAAGTATCGCGAGAACTGAGCCCCGAAATCCGACGACGTCACAATGACGTTCGGCCTCGATTTGGATTCGGAATGGGCGGGAGAGTACCGAGCTGCTCAGCTCGGTACTCGGATACCCAAAGTTCGGGTGGGTTCGGTTCTCGGAGAACCGGACCCGCCCATCTCTAATAATAAGTCATTGTTTTTATAAGTATAATTACTGACCAAGGACATTTGTAACATTAAAAGAGACATGTATATGTACATGTTATAGGAGCCCAACAAACACAATACTATAATACACATACTTCAAGCCAGTTTGTGTTGTATACAGTTGCTATGTTTCCCTCCCTCCATCATCACACAATAATGGAAATAAATCATAATAAAGAAACTACAACTTTGAAATGAGACACAGTGGATCTAATTTGTCAGCAATTTGGTCATCTGCATTAGATCATACTGGTTTGTCACCTATACACTTTTTTTTTTTTTTTTTTTTTAAATATATAAATGGAAAATCTACTATATTACTTGACAAAATGATTGCCTGTTTGGCCAGCTTAAATAAATCCACCCAAAGAAATAAATCCGTACTGGGTGTAGTTCAAACTTGAAAAGCAAATTCATACTTACCTTGTATGCAGTATTCACCAGGGACTCAATGTCTAACAGCCCCATGCTCTATATCAGTGATGGCTAACCTGTGACACTCCAGGTGTTGTAAAACTACAAGTCCTAGCATGCTCTGGCAGCTATCAGCTAGTTATCTACTGGCAAAGCATGCTGGGGCTTATAGTTTCACAACCCCTGGAGCGTCACAGATTAGCCATCACTGCTCTATAGCTACCAGGCCAGAAGAGGGGTAACAACATGTTTTTGGCCTGGTGAGGGTTAGAGTATAATGCAGGGCGGAGTAGTACAAATTCTGCTGTTACAGCCATTGGGAAGTCGCACAGCAAACACTGCATACATGATAAACTCAAACGTTACCCAATACTAGAATTTGGATTTTTGGAGGTTATCTTTTAAAGACGTTGTGAATTTCTGGACAAGCAGATCACAAATAAACATACCCCCTACCTATAGCATAAAGGGAGGGTCAGCCCTCCCTGCCTGTTGTTGGAGAGATGACTGCGCACACACTGATAATGGAGTTGGCATCAGTCATCTGACCGCATTTTCCACCAGTCTGATAATGATGCAATATTGGATTAACTGCCCAATATTGGCTGTGATATCAAAACATATATGGCCACTATTATCCAAGTCAATCTAATAGTACATGATACATTTTAACACAGGATGAAGTTTTGGGTTTTTTTAATGGACAACTAATAAAAAACTAAGTCCTAAATAATATGAAGCAGTCAGATGTGTGGGGGAAAAAAACAAAAAAAAAAAAGTTGCTTAAAGAAAAAAGATTTTGGAGTAAACCATATACACCCATGCATGTTTTATTGCCATTCCAAAAATGAATGGATTACAGGATTAAACAGTGTTGAAAAAAAATGTTGCAGCCCATAAAAAATCCCCAGAATGTGACAAACTAAGCACTTTAGAGAACAATGAACGATCATAAGAAAATGTGTCCCAAATATTTCTCATGGAACCAATATTCAAAAAAAAAAAAAAAAGAAAAAAAAAGTTTTAAAACACCGTAGTCTGTATTGTAAACTTCTAAAAGTAATTGGTGTCGAAAGCTCATGTAATACACAAGTATGTGTGTATATATACATGCTGGCACCAAGGACATTGACGATTCAACAATTCTGGCGAGGAGGATTCTAGGACCTACATACTTGGTAAGTTTACCAAGTCAAAACATCACATTCACTGGAATGAACAACAAGATGGTGCCCAATTATTATTTTTTCCTTTAATAAACTAAAATTTAAATTCAGCTATTCAAAAAATAGTATAACATCTGCATTGTCAATTGCTACAGTAAAACAAATAAACAAAAATATGATCATGGAAAAGACAATAGGACTCCTAGATATTCCTGAAATACAGCATGGTGGCTTAGTGGTTAGCACTTCTACCTCACAGCAGTGGGGTCATGAGTTCAATTCCAGACCATGGCCTTATCTGTGTGGAGTTTGTATGTTCTCCCCATGTTTGCGTGGGCTTCCTCTCACACTCCAAAAACAGGGACTGATGTGAGCGAGTTCTCTATACAGTGCTGTAGTATTAGTGGCGCTATATAAATAGATGATGATGAAATGTTAAAACACAATGGAAAGATCACTTTTCCAAGAAATATGCACAATGTGTCCTATACAATGTAACTTTATTGATTTAATGAAGGCTAGGAGTAGAAATCCTATACCTAATTTAGTAAGAAAATGTTACAATGTAAATAATGATATGTATCTAATTTGCCCATAGAATACTGCTGCTGTGTAGCGAGTTTTTAAAAGGCCAGCAAGCGTGATTCCAATAGTGCAATATTAACAAATATTAAATATCATTTTGTTTATATGCCATTTGTCACATGTATTAAATGTATCAGAATGCAGTATCAAATAAGAAAAAAAAGCAGAGGAAAATGCATATATTGACTTTTAGGGTTTTTTAAATGTATGCATAAATGTACATACTTAGAAAACATTCAGCTCTACGTAGTGTATTTTGTTTCTGGGTCTTATTTAAGCTCATCAACTCTAAATATAAATGATACCTTCTATTAAACCAATGCAAAAGCATTACTATGTTAGTTCTAAACGAGACCATATGTTCTCATGGAATAAAATGCTATCAGTTAATAACTGCAACTCCGTGCGTGCATCTTGCAAGGACAAAGTTTAGTAGCAGCACCAGAAGAAGTGGAGTTGAACTGGGCATTACAGGATGTAGACTATCTGCTTGAAAAGTGACATTTCATGGCATTTTCTATATGTATATAACCTACCCTCTTTTCCCCTCTCTGTCTTATCATAAGACTTTGGTGGGTATCCTCAGCATTTGCATGTTTCCAGCCCTAACATATAGACAGGACCTCGCCTGATCCCCTCTGGTCCTCGTCAGGTCTCACTGAAGTAGAAGAGATTCACACAGCGCCATCAATGAAAGCCGACTAGCGCTCTCTGTTGCACGGGTGCCGGAAACCTGAGGTGGGTGAACTGTTTCTGCAGATTAGCTCTGCTTCCTATTACGAAACAGCAGCAGGGTACAGAGGAGAGCATGAAAGAGGACCCCAATGTCCCATTCGCCATCCAATCAGCATCAAGGCTGATGATATATTTTGAAAGTTAAGCCATCTGTGGGTCACAGGTGCTGCAGAACTACAACTCCCAGTATTTCCTCCTCTAGTTCCACTATAACCAAGGGTCACGCGTTGCCTTCCTTTGAAAGAATTCCTTTGTCCAAATCATGGCTGTTAACAGCATCAGCCGCTCTACCCAAACAGGGGAGGTTGACAATTTAATAATAACATATTAATTATATATATTAATTATATACATATATGAAGGTTGGTGGGAACCATGTTAAATTTCCAAACATCAAATCCTGTGCTCCCATCTAAAATGTCCCCACCAAGCGACAAACACCAGCCTCCTACCTTCAATGCACTTTGTATCCAATGGCGTCTTTTCAGAATAAGAAAAACAACTATTCTAATTTACATGCCTTTATGTACCATTCTACCCTGCGGGCACAAACTTATGTACACCAAGAATACATGGAATCTATGTACTTTGTAGAATTTATCGTGGGGTTTCTGCTTGTTAGAGGGTTCTTTGGTGAAATTCAAAAACAAACATTTTCAACAACTTTTTGCCAAACATAAAGTTAGTCGAAAGTATAGTTTTCCCCAGTATTTAAGTATTATAGCTTAAAATACAATGTGACATTCAGTTCAAGTGAAATCTGAATAGAAAGATTATTTACACCTGTCCTGAAAAAATTACTCCAAAAGTTTGGAGAAAGGGACAAATGTTAGGCACAAACAAATGTGTAACGTAAAATGTGAGCAACATTTAGACTAAAAAGAAGGGTTGGGTTACACATTAGCAGGTGTGGCTATGCAGGATACATTCATTGCACAGTATACCAAGATGTTAGATCATACTTGGGAATAAACAACATGTGACTGGGCAGTTCTCATACTTATAATTGGTCTGTTTGTCTATCTGGATATCCATTCGGACACCCCTGCACCGATTGGTATGAAACCTGCGTGAGGTGGTCCAGTTGCATCCTGGGCAGGTTTGAGGGGGGTTAGGGTCCCAGTCGGACCTCCTGTTGGTGTACGCTGGCCAGAACTTTGACATACAGGGAGCCTGTTCTGGACGTTCTACTGGATGGATTTAGATGACATCTTAGCTGCTAATTATATTTAAAATGTTTACAATTACATCCAACTCATTGATAACTTCATAACTTGAAGATTTAAAGCCGGATAATGCCAGGTACTTCTGCTAGTATATTTTATACATTTAAAATAATAGCTATTCTAGGTTCTAGATTCTAGGTTTGCCCTCACATAATGAATCAGACATGTGCCACTCACACAAAGAAACGTATTATGCCCGTTGTGTCCCTCCACATATAACATTGTAGTCGTGTTACTCCACAAAATACACCACCCTTTGTCCCCGCACCCAATCCATATATTGTTGTAGCGTCAATGTTGATGTTATAGCAGTATAAAACACTATGCCCAGAAGGTATAAACATCAGGATGGAATATCAAATGGTTTCCAGCAGAAACACTACAGTGGGCTGCCATGGAGACTTTGGTGTGTGCTCTCTTCATTTGGTGCAAAGTACTGCTTTAACCTATTACTGAGATAAACTGTAATATGTGGCCCTTTTGAAGGTTATCGGGCCATCCATGCCCCTCTGATGTGAGTCAGGTTGCCTATCCCACATACACGTTAGAATAAGTGGAGTACAAAATAAGCACAGAATACAGCATTCATACAAAGTACATATGTATATGGACCCCACTGAACATACGGGACCAGTACTCACTATTTTAGCAAAATGTTTTTTGCCTTTTAATTAAAACAGAGCTGTAATTAGATACGGCTATTGTGCAGCTAATATCTAATTACGTCAGCATCTTCTTACACTGCAAAAGAAAAGAGATTGTTCTTCCAGGGAGAAGCATGACCATTTCATCAGCTTCTCCGATTAGCATCAACATAATACATGCACTGAACTTGTACCATTCCAGAGAAGCTTACACAAATGCCACCCTATAATCACGCCCTGCTCCAGAGAGCCAATTACACACAAATGCTTCTGTTGGAGGAAAAAAACCAACACATTTAAACGGCTTCAAATCCTATAAAACAAAATCGGGTATACAGGGAAATCTGACATATTACACTATATTCTGATGCTAGAAATCAGGCCGTCTCAGGGAACTTAGAGTAATTTACAAGTTGAAAATGATAGCTCCTAAAAATGGTTAAATTGTAAACTCAGTTAAAATGCTGCTCCTGATCTTTTTTTATCTAGAAACCAGTTATCCATAAAGGTCTGAAATACAGCAAGTTGGAGAAGAAACCGTAATTACTGATGATTTTGTCATACACACAGTAACAGCACCAGCTGGTTCCCTCTATATTTACTATGAGGGTACTTGCTAAATAATTTCACAACATCATTGTGTTTCTGTGTTTTGGTAGACTTTAGGCGTGGATAAAACCATACCCAGATCCCAAGTATTCTGAAGAATACCTGTGTGGTTACTGGTGGTAGTACATTTCAGAGCCGTTGCTGAATGCTGTTCTTACCCCTCTTCATATGAAGCAGTTGCAGGGCTCTCTCAGATGTATTTGCATAAAATTAACAGGGACAGCCATAGACTACAAGCTGTAAGTGGTAACTTAAGTTGACTTTGTGCATGTAGCATGTGTCTGGATCAGTGGCATAGCTAAAGGCACTAGTGAAAAATGTAACCCATTCTAATAACCACAGACATAGTGATACATCCCAAATTCCCCATCCGACTTGATTGCTGCTGGTGCTGCCACTAAAACATGGGCCCAGATGTAGAAAGTCATGAGCTGCAAGTAACTGGCAGCTTCTTACTCAGTGAGAATGAGAATTGACAAATCACTTGACTACTTCATGAGAGTTAGGAGAAGCTAATATAGCATTTTGTAGCTCTTACCTAAACATGTACTCAACTAGGTCGTCTGAGGAGAAAGATAAGAAAGGTGCACTTTACTTACAATTTGAAGTAGTAATAGGTCTATAAATGTAAAGATGTGCATTATTTATGTGCATTTATTTTGATTTTTAAGTTGTGTTTTGTTTGAAGGGTTTCCCCTTTTGTAAACACCAAGTAATTCAGTGTAAGCCAACAGCTGTTCTATTACATCTAGGTTACGTGAACCACTATTGATAGCAAGAAGCAGAGACCTGGTAGAGGTCATCCCTGCACTATCTGTTATGGGGTAAGTACTCTCCTGGTCAGTGGGATTATTAGCATTGGTGCAGCAGGTGCGGCGCACTAGGGCCCATGGAGATAATGGGTCCCAGTTCCCTCGTCCCTGCACCGGGGCCCCACAACTCACTATGCTTTTATCTGGCCTAAAGGCTTATCTGCATGTAGTTTTTAAATGCAAGTCTTTCCCAAGCACTAGCAGCCATGGACAGAAGCCTTGTATACCATTACTTACTTTATATTTTATAATATTTGTTTTATCAAATTAACAATACCATAATAATTAGTTTTCTATATTGCAGCTGTCGAAGTCAGCAAATTGGATAAAGTCATTACAATTAATATCGAGCAAACTTGGTTGTCTTTGTATGAAATTTTGTGTAAAGCACGCTACAGTGTGAAAGGGCATATCCAGCCGCAACACGTGGCAATAACAGATTTTACACACATTCACACGAACATACACATTTGAAATTAGTACACATTAATTGTAGTTGCAACACAGTTATTTATGTCGAAATATAGCAGTATTTATGTTTAGTATATGCATTAGTGAAATGAAAGGGTCAGGTTGCAGGAACTATGTCATGTTTCGTATCATTTTAATCCCCTATTCATCAGCAGTTGTCCGGTTCATTCGTCGAAGAGATCGCACATTACATACTCTAGTTAGTAATGTTAGGGAATAAATGTTTAAAGTGATACTGACTGTAAAATACAAATAGACTTGTTGAAACTGGATTCTTGGCGGGAAAATTGGAGTGCATCCCCTGGAGAGTTGTCCCCCACCTTTGGATATTTTGGTTTAAACTGGCCTATGAACTGCAGTACCTTGGACCTTCTTGAAGCCTGGACCAATAGAAGCAAGCCACATCATCTTCATTGTTTTACAGTATTCACTAACTGTATATAAGCAGGAGCTCTGAACCCAGTGACCAGTCTTCTTGACCAGAGCCTTCAGACCTGAATGACTGTACACTGGGTTCAGAGCGTCTGCAATAAGTAACGGCTGTACTTGTTTTATTTTGCATTGTTATTCTGCTACTTTTGGCTATTAAATTACTTTCTGCTTTGGAACCACACATCAGGATTCGACAATCGTTATTGGATAGTGACTAAACGTGCATAACACATCACTATTCCTTAGGCTTTTATTTATTGTTACTTTTACACAGTACTTGGGTTTTATGTAGATGTGATGCATACACTTTAATGCTAGAACTCAAATTACAGCTTAGTATTATATGAATGCTGTTCTACTGAGGATACATTTATACCTACTGACTCAATATTATGGGTTGCTGGACATTAATTATATTAAAGGATAACTTAATGATAACTAGAGAGAGTAGGAAAACAAAACTGAACGCTTGCCTTATACGGATGTCCTCCCACAATGGCTCTATCACAAGGAACAAGGTTTCAGCACTGTGCCCAGGAACCATTTGATTCTGGTCCCTGGCATCAGAATGGGAGATGTATCAATATGTTATATACACATAAATGCTATGTATCCCAATGCAGAAACTAAGTGATAAATGGTCCTACATCTCCCTCCAGACCCTCCCACACCCCCAGAGTATGCCACTTAGTCAATGTGACACCAATGCACTGTGCACAAGTGTCACACAAAATCCATGTAGTCCCAATCCTACTACAAAAATATATAAAAAATGTGTCACCAATCAACTTTATGTCTGCGGATTCCTGGCGATAATCCACATTCCTACCTTAAGAATTCATACATACATATATTCTCCATCTGTTCGCAGCTGCAACATAACCATGAGAGAAATATTAAATATTGCACAACTAAAATGTAAACCTTTGTCTCTGGGTCCTATAACTGCATCAATGGGTAAATGTATTATTAAAGTGCGGATTTTGCAAGTCGCTGATATTCAGTGACTTTGCAGGGGGAAAGTTAAAACAGCAATGGCTTTAAAGACAAGTTTTACCTTTAAAGCCACACTTTAATACATTTACCCCGAGGTGTGCATCAGGTGCACTATACTTAGGAGAGAAATCATTACCTTGAATTTTGGGGGCAATTTTTTTTAGGGATGCAATAAAGTACCTTTGAGACGATTCATGAAAAAGTTCTTTTTTCCTAATTTTCCCTCCCTGCATACATTTAGTATATATTTTCTTCAATATTAAAAAAAACCCTCTCTGTTGATGCATGAAAATAGTAAAAACAGAAATGTTATTCTGATACATCTGCAAAAAATAAAAATTGGTCTGAGCATTAACCCTCCGGTTAGTAAGCGTTTAGGTTGACAGTTTTCAATAACTAGATTCCAGCCTGAAGCTTTCACATTTCAGAAAACAGAGGGGACTATAAACAGAGAATAAACAACAAAAAAAAAAAATGGTTGATCACTGTATTGACACATCAGTCACATGATCTTAACAGGTAAACACAAGCAACTTGTGTATCCAATGCCTCATGTACGAGACACTCAAGGAATTCATGACCTCATTGCTGTCATGCTAAGCACAGACACAAGGCTACTACAGAAATATGGGGAAGTTCAGTGTCACGTTTCCCCGTTCTCCATGTCTGCCCTCATCTTGCCTAAATGCCTTAGTGTATACTTATCTCGCCGCATTCTTTTATTGTATTGTACTTTATTCTCTAGCTTTGAATTGTGTTTGTCGGTGACCCATAAAGCAGAACAGCGACACATTTATCTAGAAAACCCATATATCCATTAACACCTCTTCCAGCAGTCTATAGTAGTCTCCAGACCAACTAACCTGTGTAACATCACACGACTTGGATGGGTCTTATCATAATCAGCTGTGGATGAGTCGATGGGGCTACTGTTTTGAACATATGAAACCAGATGTGTCACGTAAATGCCAAAAACTTATTTTGCTTATAGGAAATTAAACAGAAGAATGTACAAGACAGTCTAGCGGACAAATAAGAGTCTGCTTCCACCCAGCATTACTTATAACCACTGGAGACTTCCTTTATGTCAAAGGCAATGAGAAATAAAAAAGGGTTTTCAATTGGTAATGTGCCTGTGCCAAGGAGATCTGATACTATGTCTAGCTTATAGTTTACACGGAGCAGGACGCATACATGTATATGGTTTCACTCTTTTTAAAACATATAAACAAGTGACAAACACGGGTGTTCTGCAAATAGGGCTAGATGAAAATTGATTGTAGGTTATAAAGAGAGGGAGTGGGGCAGATTACATATATGTTATTTATTTGCATGAGCTGCTGAAAAGGCTGCAACTGGCCTCAAACATCCAAAATATTTTTTAGTAATGAGTCAGAATTCCAACATGATTAGATGTAAATATTTTATGGCTTATTATTAATACAAAGCTGCATACATAGTAAAATTCTACAATTTGTTTACTTATTAACATATCAAACTGTTTTTTACTCAAAGAAAAGATAAGAAATACACCACAATCTATATTACAGCTGATGGTAGCCTCAGGACTCACAGAAGTCATTATAGCAACAACTGAATCACAGCTATCAAATCCTATGCAATTACTGGCTTGAAGAGCCACAGACAAGTACTTCCCCTCCCACAACATATAATGTGGATAAAAATAAACACTACTGGCTTTAGATAACAAGAGCAATGTTCTATCATTTACATAGATAACCAATAAATTACATTTTCAGATATAACTTTTTTTGCAAGTATTAATGTCCCACCAACATGATGAATTTAAGTAAGAAAACGCAGATCATCTCTATAGATACTCAAAGTGTGCTGAATTAACTCTAAATGTAAAAGAAAACTCATCTGGCGTCTTCTACCCTGGTTGCATCTTGCAGCTCTTTGCTGGCCCATGGTTTGTACCTGACCCTTTGTATACAACATGTGGCACACAGCAGCACTGCATTTGTAATCAGATGTGCTGCAACTCAATCAGAGATGACAACAGGCGACCCTCCGCCTACTGCCCCCAGCTCCTTCTTGCTGTATTGTCAGATTTGACTTTTACAGCTTGTGACCCATGTCGATTTTAAATTAAAATGTCGGCTGATAGCATATTACAGACAGGTGTCGTTCTTTGATTAAATTTCTTTTTTTTTTTACTGAAAGGGTAATAAGATGCCCTTTTGAAGGCTAAAAAAAGAACACTATCTGGTTGCCCATTACTGAACTAGATCAGTAAAGAATAACGCCCCTTTCAAAGTTCTAAAGAGTGATATAGTTATATTCTGGGGTATATGTTCTATTCTGCACATACCACCAATATAATCCCATAATTCCACTGAAAACTGAAAATCCCGCTCTGGGTGCAGTGCTATACGTTATATATAAATGAAAACATTTACCTAGGAGACGATGATCCACCCAATTGAAGAGGTACCCCAACATGTACTGCATTAAGGACAGGCTGTCGTTGATCTCGCAATACAGGCCGTGGTTTGCCCATAAACAACCTCAAGGACCCGTCAGATCGGATGCATGACCACAGACCAAGCAAACAGTTTCACCAACTACTTAATCTTCATGATGACATGCCACAGCAACCTGCAGCTTGAAAGGTTGAAACGGCTGTCATTTCCTAACTAATCAGAAAGTTAAATGGTTTCAACAAGAAATTTCATTGCTTCACTAAACTCATTGTGGTAGATTTATCAAGCCTTCTAAAAAGTAAAAGTGGAGTTGATGCCCACAGCAACCAATCATATTCAAGTGATTTTCTAGACTGTACTAGATAAAGGACAGCTAGTATGGACAACAACTCCACTCTTCCTTTTTAGAAGGTTTGATAAATCTACCCAACTAACTAACCATCAATGAAGTCACTGGTCTGTATTCTATGGGGTATATTTACTAAACTGCGGATTTGAAAAAGTGGGGATGTTGCCTATAGCAACCAATCAGATTCTAGCTTTCATTTATTTAGTACCTGCTACAAAATGACAGCTAGAATCTGATTGGTTGCTATAGGCAACATCCCCACTTTTTCAAACCCGCAGCTTAGTAAATCTAGCCCTATGTCTCCCTACTACAGGCACTTGCAAAAAAGTGTATAATACCTATGATATGTCAATGTAGAGAAAACCAAAATCAATGAATGGGGATGAGAGATAGAGAGTATAATAAATATATATACATATACACACACACACACACACACATACATACACTATGTGTGTGTGTGTGTGTGTGTATGTATGTGTGTGTGTGTGTATGTATGTGTGTGTGTATGTATGTGTGTGTGTATGTATGTGTGTGTGTGAAGTTTCAACTGATTGGACATAATTTAGTAGTGTTGTTCACCACTGAAACATGCAAGGGGGCTGATGGCTATAAAGATAATATGATTTTATTAAAGGAGGTGGAATTTTACAGTGATATTTTAATGTAAGGAGTACCTTACGTCATACATGGATATCATTTTCCCATGGGGCTTAAACCATCTGTGTATCTAGGATAAATGTGCTGTGAATATGTATTTTCTAGGTGGATAAGCTTGTGGAAAATGTTCTGTTGTGCTGTTTTTTTTTTTTTGCTTTTAATTTCATTAAATTTGTTGAACAGATTTATCTTGCTCTGAAATAAGAAACGAGTTAAGCTGGGTACACACTACAGAGATTTCGACCAACTTTTTATGCCGAGCGATTTTACATGCGATCGATGATCCGATCGCTCGGTCCATGGACTGCATACACACTAGCCTTGTTTAGAATGATAAAGGGAAGAGCGGACGTCCCTTTAGCGACTTTTTACAGCCATGTTGTTGTGAGCAATGACTAATTTCGCACTCACTGTTGTGGATCGGTCGGAAGTTTATACACACTACACAGCGGAAACGAGATTGGAACGAAAATATTAAACGGTACGACCAACCAAATGAGGCGATAATTGTCCATTTGGGCAGACTTTCCACCATCGTGTCACTGCACACACTGACCCGACTTTTGAACGAGCGGTCGTATGTCGGCTGTTTGAGACGATTATTGGACGAAAACCGTGTAGTGTGTACCCAGCTTTAGATGATGTGGATATCTCCAGACTATTACCCACTCACTGGGACGTACTGAATAACATGGCGCAAAGAACAATAATGTGCTGCAGGCCACAGCAACTAATTATATATCAGCTTTTAGCACTCTTGTGTAATCACACTAAGAAATGCTAATATCTTCTGTGGGTATATACAGACAGCATCACATGTATCCACACACACAGACAAGATCACAAGCAAAAGTGGGAGCACACACTCACCATTACTTCAACAGTGGACACCTCTCTACTACGTTATAAATGCCACAAATCTCCTGTGAAATCCTCTTCTCTGTTTAACATCTTACAAATCATATCATCCTCTAGCAAACACTTCGCCTAGTCTAAATATCCCCCCTGCTGTTAATATTCCATACCTTGGTAAATAATCACTACCCCTACTTTCAGACTACAGCATACAGTTATCAGAACTGCCTTAAAACCCACACCCCTTTGGCCAAAATCCTGTTTAACTTCCCCTATTGTTAACTATACATTGGACCCCTGTTCCTGGCACGGGAAGAGGCAGACAAGGTGCAAATTGAGTCTATCTGGGCAAAAAAAAATTATATATATATATATATATATATATATATATATATATATATATATATATATATATATATATATATATATATATATATAGTTACTTATTTTTCTCTCACTACGAGGCTTTCAATAACTTTAGTGTCAACCACAAAATGCATCTCTACTGTGTCAACTCAAAATTCCCTCCTTATCTTCACCATTCACTCACACACTAGTGTAGGTAGAGCACTTTTGCGGACTCCCATTATCAGACATAAATCTAAGCACAGACGCCTGCAAGATATGAAAGTTTTCAATAGAAAGCTGAGCTAAAGAGAGAAGAGGAGTGAGAATGAACATAAAGTGCTAGTCTGTGTGGATAAGCCCCAACAGTAAAAAGAACTACAGGTATAGATGAAACCTATATGTCCTATGTCTAGCCACTACTCAATCCAATATGAGTTTTAAAGATTCAAACCCGATTCAATTCCAATTAAATCAATGCATTCGAGGTTCGATCACCTTAATCAATACTGTTTAGCTATAAAACAAAAAAAAAATTATATATATATATATATATATATATATATATATATATATATATATATATATATATATATATATATATATAAACACATGTTTAAATATCACCATACACAAGTTTTCTTTTTGGTTTTTCTTTTACAGAGAACTAGAAAAAGTAAGCATTGAACTCTACCTTCACACATCACAAGTAATAAATCTGCTCTTCTCCGATACACTGGAATGACAACTAGTCTCACAAGGAGTCTGATAAAGCAGCATGCGAGTGACTAATGAGTTCAACTAAGGTTATACTTCTGGCCTTTACAAGTTTCACAGACCAGGATTAAGTACAGTCCTATAAATATAGTACATTATACATAGAATGTGAATTGGTCTACAGTTAGTTTTATTTAAGTCTTCTAAGCACAATAAAAATAAGGTCAGAGATTTAATGGTCTCCGTCTATATTAATGGTTTATTTTGTGCCAGAGCAGACATGCAAAGTTCTTCTTTTTCCTGGTTCACCCACAATCTCTAAACTCCCTCAGGAATTCAACAGACAAACATCATATACGAGAATGAGTACAGATATGGGATTACCTATTATTACACTGCCTGCACTTTGGTCGATCAAAATGAGCAAGTTCTTGGTGCAAAGTGTTGACAATGTGAGTAACTTTATCATCCTCGTCCAAACATGACAAAGAACTTGCTTCATCTCTGCATGCACTGAAATGTGTATTGCTGCGTTTACTCAGGATGGACTATCTCATGTGAGGTATTGGCAGCACATGGTCAGCGATAATCATCATTTTTCCTACACCCCAGCACTAGTATATTCTCATTCATCAGACACTGCCCTGGCTTTAAATATAAAACAAAAGAATTCCAAACATTTCAGAACCATATACATGCGTCATAATTTAGTACATATATTTATTTAACTAAAGTTCCACAGAACTGGATGATTACATATTAAGTTAAGTTTCTGTTTTGCATTATGGTAAGAATCATGGATTTGCTTATTTCTGCCTATTTTCTATCATGCACAGTAAATAAAGTGCTGTGAGTTTAAATAAGGGGAGGGGGAGGGAGAGACTAGGGTAAATTTGGATATCAGCCAAATAATCTACTAATGTGTTTTTGGAGTGTGGGAGAAAACCAGAGTGTCCAGAGGAAACCCACACAAAAACGGAGAGAACATACAAACTCCACACAGATGGTCAGGAATTGAACTCATGACCCCAGTGCTGAGAGGAAGAATTGCTAACCAGCCACTGTGCTGCCTATAAACTTTCACTTTCTAAATGTTAAGCTCTGATAGGTCGCTTACAGATTACAGCGCCTTTCAAGTGTATAATTTTTCATAAATGTCTCCCATAGATTACTAAGGGGACTGTGATGTTCTGTAATGCATGAAACTTTGATAAGCTTCGCATTGCACTGACAGGTAACGCCATCTCAGGATGGCGTTACTTGTCATTTCCAATGGAATTCTGCTGAAGCCTCTCTGGCTTTGCAGAATACGGTACAGTGGAAGTGCTGTGCGCATGCGCACATCACTTCCTAGTGTCACCGACAGCGCTGGAAAGAGGTCACTTCGCAGGGGCTCCCAGAGTAGCCCCTGCATGGTGCATCTCAGCGGTACCTAAATATACATCACTGCGATGTGCAGCGATGCATGTTTAGCTGTACAGCAAGCTATTGATGCATAGACCCCCTGGTATCAACATTGTCTACACATAGAGGCAAATTGTTTCAACCCTGTAAATACATATCTAAGAGCTATACTGGTGTTTGCAATGCATTTTCTTAACGCATATTAAAACGTAAGTAAAACCTCTTATAACCCGCACTGCATTTATGCACACATTTACATACGACATAACATAACATTACATGTGACATAACCAGAATGTGTTATACTGTTCAAGCCAAAACTTTTGTCAATGGGCAGCACAGTGAACTAGTGGTTAGCACTACTGCCTCACAGCACTGGGGTCATGAGTTTGATTCCCAACCATGGCCTTATCTGTGTGGAGTGTGTATGTTCTCCCCGTGTTTGTGTGCGTTTCCTCCAGGTGCTCCGGTTATCTCCCACACCCCAAAAACATACTGGTAGGTTAATTGACCATAGTCTCTCTCTCTCTCTGTGTGTCTATGTTAGGGAATTTAGACTGTAAGCTCCAATGGGGGCAGGGACTGATGTGAATGAGTTCTCTGTACAGCGCTGCAGAATTAGTAGCGCTATATAAATAACTGATGATGATGCATTTCATTACATCTAAAATGCACTCTCATAGAGATGAATGAAAGTATTCCACTGTGCTGACATGCAGCAGACATCTTGAAATTAAACAAAAGTACTGTAAAAAAAAACAAACAAGGAAAGTAGTTTTATTTGCTACGATTATTGTTTTTTCTGCCTTTAACATGTGCTCAACACATTTTAAATGCAGAACTTTATGTGTATGTAGCCTGTTATGATGTCAATGGGTTTTATGATCTGCAGATTTATAAAGTTTCAGAGGAACAATATAACAACTGGAACACATAGGATGCGTTTGGTGGCATTTTAAAAATGTGTATATTGTTTATATGTTTTTAAATTTAGTAACACCAGTGGTGCGGGTTATCTAAAGGATGTTGTCTAAAAGTGGACAACCCTCTTTAACAATTTAAGGGATACCAAGTATGTGGCTAAATCTATTTAAATTGGTCGTATTTCCGTATATGTGCTCGTATGTTAACTTCCTCTCACTTGCTTATAAGATCATTAAACATACTACAGCTGATGCACAAGAAATAATGGCAGGGCATAACGGCTCAGTCCCTGTGCAGAAAGGAGAAGGCAATACACTGTCGGTAACTGAGGACACCTGTACACATTATTATATATGTACAGTGTGTGTAGTCAGTGGATGGAAGGAACTGGTAATAAAAAGGGGAAACCACTGGCTATATAAGGTTCATTTAAATGAGTACTCGATAATCAATTCCGAGAGATCTATTTTGAACAAGAAAACTGTATCACTATACATATAATATACTTGGAAGTGGCCATGCAGATGTAAAGAAATATTAGCTATATACCAAAAGTACCAGTGCCCTGAAGAGTCAACATTTCACTGGTTTGTTTGTTGGAAGCACTAACTTCAACAAACTAATGTGAGCAGACTAGATGGCCCAGTCCGTTCTGCTGCTGAATGTACCCCTGTTCAGTTCACTTGTGTTGTGTATCTAGACATCCACCACATACAATTACTTTGCATTTCTGATTAATCAATAAAAATATTATTTTCACGTAGGAATTATTAGGCAAATGCATTCAAAGCACACAGTGCTCGTCTTAAAAGGACATTTTACTGAGATTTTAATTTTTTATTTTTTTAAACAAGATGCGTAAATCTGTGCTTGCTGAATTAAGGGTGTTCCCATGTCCGAGATGCTTTGTTCCATAGTTATTGCTTAGAACACAAGGAATTGTTTTATAATTTTCCATCCCCATTTGACCCCTGGGAGCATTATCCAACATAACATTTTAGCTAAGCAGATCAAGGACTATCAATGGTTCAAAATATCTCAATTTCAACTTTATCACATTTGGTAGATTTAGCTGGTCATACATTACTAATTGCCTTATAGTCACACAAATAAACAGATAACTTCTGTAACCCAGCTTATTCTTGCCACTTTCTTTAATGTATTCTGTACCATGAGTCACACTTTCTCTATACAATAACAACTTAAAAGGACAGTTCCAGTTTTGCTAATGTATTTCTACAAAGCTCCCTTATAAGTATGAGGACCTCCTTTCTCTACAACCCTACACATAGCAGGACTTGATGCACAGGGCAGGTTGCAGTGCAGTATCCTGAGCCATTATAGCCTGCCTACATAATATATGAAAGCCCCAGTATCCATTTTCCTGGACACTGTAAAAAGAAACAAATGGTTAGTGGGGTTTCATTTAAAAAATATATACAAACAATATACCCCTTATCACCAAAGCTGTTATTTTATCGCTGTACTGTGCGCCACGTGCAGCACAACACATATCATATATCCATTTCACTGTGCTACAAATGCTATTCACCATTCCATATCATGCTCTATGACCCTCTCCCGTGTAGAGTCAAACAATGTGCCCCTACATAAGTACAAGATTTCTCCTAATAGTTTAGGGCGCTCTCCAGCAAGTCTAAGACAGAGGGGGAGATAAAAGTACTGTACAGGGTATATAGACTCTACAGGAAGTGTCACCACAGGTGCTTGTAGTTTCTCCCATTGTGGGGATCAGAGGCACTTTGTCACCTAACTTACTTTTTTCTTAGTGGATATTGCTGGAATCATGAGGAACCAAACATAACTGATTATTGAGGGAAACTAAAATGAGCAGATTAGACTAATTACAGTAGGTTTGTAAATGAGCAAACTGTATATTGTGGCAAATTGTCAGAGTAAGAGTCCTGACAACCCATGTTAAAATTCTATATGTAAATGTATGTATAGGTGCGTGTGTGTGCGCGCATATATATATATATATATATATATATATATATATATATATATATATATATATATACATATATACACACACACACACACACACACAATTCTACATACACACAGTATAGAATATCCAATAAAATGCTGCATACATTAATAAATATAGCTCACTTATCTGGTGAGTAGTATGGTAATGATAGAGAAACCTCTTCTCCAAGTGATAGAATGCATTTCTTCATTCATGACCGAAATGAGTGAATAAATTTTCCGAAATTTAATGAGAACAAAATGCCCTGCCACCCATAAGGGCCAATAGTGAAATACTATATAGAAATGGTGTATAAACCTACTTAAAATATACCTGTAAATGTGCTTATCTGTGCAATTACTTATTGTATCCCAATCTGGATAGAAGTACTGGAGGTCGGTCCTCTCAAAGGGGATCCAATGGACAGCTCTGTAACTACAGGACAAATGAGTGGGATTGAGGCCTTCTGTTTCCTCCTTGTATCTTATACACCTTATAAACATCCTAGAACATTACTTTCTATAATCCTCAAAAATACATGAAAACTTGAACTGTCCGCCAGGAAGACCGATTATTTTGGGAATAAACTCCCGGTCCTGTAATCTCTCCAATTTTATTAACATCACTCTACAGCCTTACGCTAAAAATCTCCAATCCTATACAAAAGCTTCTATTGCGATTCTACAGTCGTTATTTCATATGGATTGAGAACTAGAAGTGGTTGATCATAGACGTACAGGCATTGTAGATCTGCATCCCACATTAAGGGAATAGAGCCTACCAATGATGTTGTCAATGTACATATCTTCTGAGAAAAAAATTGTTTGTTTTAAAAGGAATACATTTTATTTTAGCTCATTATTTTTATGTTTGTGGATGTTCAGAAGCAAAAACTGCTATGGAATGAAATTCACCCCTATCTCTGCAAATATTTGCATAAGTGAATTAGAACTGAAAAACATTTCTAATTGCACACATATGGATTCCAATATTAAATACTACAGACAGTACATTGATATTTGGTCATTAAAGGAGGATGAAATAAAAATGTTAATTACAGATATATGAAGAGTATTATCTTACATTTACACCCAAAATTGATACACAACTTGGATAGAATATCATGACCTTGTACTAAAAGGAGATGGTTCCGGTACCATTCATACAAGCACTGAAAAAAATAAATGCAAATAATTTTATACTCAAGTTTTACCCTGCTCCTAATTTATTTTTACATTTCTTTTTATTGAGGTGTCAGGATGGACCGCCTATGCCACCCTGTCTGTTGTTGCTGGGAACCGGCTCGACTTACTTTGCCACCGCCCCCTTTTGTTATTCCGAATACGTCCCTCCTGCCGCAGTAGAAGGAGCCTGCTGCCACCTCTGGGCTCCTTTATGGCGCCCAGAACCAGATTCATTCTGGGTAACTGTCACTGCTAGTGTACACTTGGGCAGGTACCCCTGACCGCTTACTATGGATCAGGGTGTCCATCACACTGGCCAAAGCTGCTGGGTAATGGCAGAGCAGTGGTACTGGAGAGCTGGGTCCAACCTCAGAAACAGCCGGACGTCAGAATGATACATTTCAGTGTACGAGACAGTGCTTTCTATACTGATTTGGACACAGGCTATTTTTAGAATCAGGACGCAATGTGTTTACACAAACATGGATTTACATGCATTGCAAAGTCAACAATATTTACGCTTATCTGTTATATCTTAAAACCTTGCTGTGATATCCTGCATCTTACAGTGGACAGCAAGTCTAATTACATCTTCCTATGACCCTCACACATCAAAAGGTCTACTTAGCATGAGTCCTTTCTTCCAACAGTTGCAGAATACACATTTCTTCCAAAGGAAAGATTTCCCCAGGAAAAGTTGTAAATCCGAAAAATGACATTTCCTTACACCAAGATTTACAAAAGGCTTTCAAAACAAAGGGTTATTGTATAAGATATACACACACACACACACACACACACACACACACCAGAAATAAGGCATTTCCTCTAGAAAGGTTAAAAGAACAAAACAAAAACACATTTTCTCCCTCTGGTCTCAGAAATTAAAGATTTCCCTTCCCAAAATTTACACAATATCAAAAATAAGAGCATGTGCAATTATATAAATGAGCACCCTGTGCTATTTCCTTTAAATAGATTTATACCAGATGTTATTTATAAGTGATCCAGTCACAGTAAATTGATATATATATATATATATATATATATATATATATATATATATATATCTATATTTATCAATCACAGCATTATGAGCATGTAGACATAAGCATAAGAACATCAATATGAATACAATAAGAAAGCATGGTAACATCTGAAATGTTTGATGAAGTAGCACATTCAGCCATCAAAGCATTTACAAAAATGGGCACATTGGTTATTGAAGTCTGTCAAATAATTAAAGATAAGCATGTCAACTCGTTTGGGACAATATAATCGGGGGATCATTAATACATATCCTTAGTTTTTACCAGGACGTCCGATAGAAACTTTTCCAAATCTGAGCCCAAAGAGCATGTGTAAGAAGATCAATTAAACTTTCCTAATTATCAAAAGTGTTTTACTTTAGCCTTCAATCCAATCCATATACAGGATATGGTACAGTTCAGCGTTGGCTAACTTGTGACACTCCAGGTGTTGTGAAATCTCACACCACAATTATACAGTGACTAATAAAGCATATATATTTTTAGAAACTGCACAAGAATTCAAAAATCCCAGTGCAAAGTACTACCTGCTCATTTGCCATGCAAGAGAAATGGCGGTCATTTTCTGTACAGGAGAACAAGGTAAAGGTTAGATACGATGTGCCATGTTATGCTACTGAGTACATACAGTATACGTGTCCTTTTATAGGTCTCTGGTAAGACTTCAACTCGAGCACTGTCTGCAAGACTGCATGTACAGTTCAGGGGAGATAAGATAGAAACATATATATGTTTCAAGATATATTAATAAGCATTTAGGAAGGCAGACTTTTATAAAATAACTGGATTTTAAAAGAAAGGGACCCAATAAGAAATTGTAGGAAAAAACGAAAGATAATATAAGGAATAATGTTTTTACAGAAAGGATGACAGATCCAGGAAATAGTCTCCCAGTAGTTGTCATATGGGCTCAGGGTAAAACATTTCAAGAAGACATGGGACAGATATATTTCTATGGTTAGGTAGAAAAAAATTAACAAAAAAAACCCCCAAAACAACAGACACAAAAGAGGCAGACTAAATGGACCGGTAGATTCATTTCGGCCATCTTAAATAGAGCCACACCTGCTATGTTGAAGCGCTGGGTGACAAGAAGAAAAATGTAGCTCACAGGTTTAAAAAAATTAGAAGGAATATATATTTCATATACTTGAATTAAAAGTTAAAAATAAATGGAAAAATGGGCTAATAGAGTTTTCAGATTTACATGAATCTAATAACATGATAATGTTTAAACTTATTGAGACATCTATCAGACAGATGTGGGCTATTATTAAGAATATTGTTTACAGCCCAGATGACCTGCTCAGTATTCCCCACCTACTGTCACTACATTAGCCAATAATAACGTGCAGCTCAGCCAGGGATCCACCACACACAGAGCGCAGTATGTCACTCACATTATAGGGTACGATCTTTCATAACTGCTCCTGCTGGCAATTAATAGCTCCAGTAATTTGAATGGAGAAGTCAGCTCATCAAACAACAGTGTTAAGTTTCTTCATGAGACGTGCTGGTTGCTTTCCTTAAGTGCCGGCAATGGCTATGATCGGCTGCTCTTTATGTGTCGGCACCAGTGGGTCCATCTGCCTCCACATGTATTCTTATTTTTTTAGTTGCCAGACCTGCTTACATAAAAGTAGCATGAATATATTTAAGGCATCATGTAAAATATATCCTTATAGTTGGTGTGTAGTGATGAGAGATCACTTGTGCACACAGGCAACTTAGATGTCATCTTCTGACCAGATTTCTAGGCATGCCTAATAGAACAATCAGTAATGTTGGAGCTATTGACTAAATGGATAAAGTCTTTAACAATGGTTTGCTAATCTTTTCCAACTTCAAAAAACATTTTTTCCTGGTGACAACCAAACATGGTGTAATATATAGAGCTATATGTCACTAGAAATTTTCTCTGCATGCTGTGGTACCTAGAAAATTGCTAGAGCTTAGAAATGTATGAATGACCAATTTGAACAATTCAAAGGGGATGTCCATCAAAGATCAACCCCTGCTATTTAGGTGTCCCAATAACCTATTCATTGGAGTTTCCCTCTTCTAACGCCCACCATTACTGGAATACAACCAGACGTCCAGAGTCATAGAGAAGAGAGCTGCATTAAACATAAGGAGGTATAGTGTACAGGCCAACTGAATTGGAAGTGGCAACTGTTCAATCAGGATCCAAATTTGCTATATACATACCAAGCAGGGGTTTTGAAACGGTCACTTACCAGCTGTCAGAACGGATGATGTTAAAGGAATACATAGATGTTGACCTTAAATAGCCAAAAGGTGGATAAGCCTTTTTTTTAACCACCCAGTGTGACATGAATATAGTTGTTTACATTGACTTCAACTAGTGTATTTTCTCACTATGACAAAACGCTGTTTTCATTTTCCAAGCAAACCAAGCAATAAAAACAACCGACTTATGAATCTTCCGATTTCAATGCTGTGCATGTTATTTTATTATATTTACTTCATTATTAGGAGTCAACTAAACGATCACATTTTCGGTCAAAGTAATGTCAGGATACAGACATTTCCAAATGGTTCACAAACTTTCTGCCACCAATTGTACACTTGCAATGTAGATAAGCCTACGAGCAGGGCCCTCTTACCTCTGTGTGTGTATTAGCCAGTATCGTATATTAATGTGTTTGGCCCCAACTGTAAAGCGCTACGGAATTTGCTAAATGTTGATGAATTTATGCAACGGAGCAGAGACCGCTGGCCCGGCAAAAACTTTAAACCTTATGCAATCAAAGAATTAAAGTAAGACCGCCAATTCATTGGTATATTTTGTCACACATACAAAAGATGTAGAATTTCAACTATTTAAAGTAATTCCTACTTCAGCTTGATGTATGCACCTTGGAGGAGACACATTCGTTGCAAATGACATCACTCAGTAACAGACTATTTACCATGGTCCTTTGTGCATTAGAGATGATATGACACTTGTTTACTCTACTGTACCTACAGTGCTTACTTTCAAACAGAACTTTCATAGGTTTTATGAACCCCATTATTTACTACAAATAAATTTCATTAACAGTAAATTCAAGAGGTCTTCAGCAAGCCTTTAAAGTTAATGTTGTAAGAATAAACTTCAACTTTGCTCAGTATCGTCAAGGAAGCGCAAGCAACTTGTGCACATCAGCCACATAAGATGGCATTAAGAAACTAATAACTAGAAGAATGGAACCTGAAAATAAGGAAAAGCAATACAGTGTGTATTGTATTAACTGGGAAAAAATACATGTGTTGCTCACCTAATAAAATGAAGCTAATGTGTGTACAGATGTTATTCTTCTTCATGCATGGCTTTCAAATGTCCACCAGCTATCATGTGGGGAAAAAATCTATAGTTCTGGGCATACAAAAATTTATTTTTTAAAAATGTAAAATTAGATATGTTCACCCATAACAGGTGGAAAATTGAATTTTAGGGGGAACTTGAAACCAAAATAGCAGGAATTTGATTTTCCTAATCCATGTGAGATTATCGCAGAGAAAAAAAAATAACAATACACTGTGTAATACTGTTAATGTAAGATATGAATTAAAACTATAAGGGATGCGCTCACCTTAGCAACACCAAAATGAATGTAGCAAATTGAGATACAATGCTTAAAACTGGGTAAAACCCAACCTTGTAATACAGTAATTAAAGTAATTGCACACAAGTAAAAAAAAAAAAAAAAAGTGGCGAGTTTCCATGCTAGGGGTTGAACCACCTCAAAATCTGCAGAATAGCTCTAGATGTTCCTACAGGCAGTGAAAGTGCAATACACACTACATAGCTCCCTGGAGGCTGCATACTGGTACTGTGAGATTTCATATTTTGTAAGGTTCCTTTGTGGTGCGGCGCTCGTCATTCAAATTTCTTTTATAAGAGAAACTTTTGCAATGGTCAGACATTTATTAGGAGAGTTACCACTGGTTTGATGATTGACCACATGTCAAACGCAATAAAGTTTGACGTGTGTGTATGTAGCTAGCGCTTACACCTACGTTTGGAAGGATGGATCAATGGAGGACGCTCCATGGACCTCGTTGCATTCACTGCAAGTGAATGTGAGTGACTAGAGCAGTCTCCGTCCAACAGTTGCCACCATGCCACCCCAGACACAAGAGGAAGTGGGCATTAGCTAACTGGAACCATTAGCTGTTCACATGCTTTTAATTCTAAATGCCAATAGGTAACTTTCCTAAGAAAAGCAAAGCATGTTGTATCAATAATGCACGTGCAGCATTCCTCACGTGTAAACCACTGTCAATGCCAGGCATCAAGATAACAGAAGTTTCTAGAGATACATCAGAAGACGAGACTTGTGGTAACTTTTCGGACTAGCCTGACAGGTCAAATAATTTCACTGATCTGTCTCTTCAGACATGCAATAAAACACGTCAATAGCCGACATAACACCAGTCTTTTTAGAAATTTTCAGTTTCCAGAAGACTATTTTATTGGTTTATACATAAACTCTTGCAACTTTAAGTAAATACTTCTTCTGTGTTTTTCAGACATGGCTTGACAATGTCAGAGTTGTCATTGTCATGCTTTGTTGTGCTCTCTACATTGCATAAAATTGAAGGAAGCATAAAAAGATAAGCTACTGTAGAAGTCAATAAATTAAAGACCTCCTAAGGTGGACAACTACTTTCATAAAAATTTAAACCAGTCTCCAACATATTTTAATAACACTTTAGCTGTAACTTAACCAGTTTCCAGATACATGCTGTAATAAAAACAGCAGCAGGGGCTTCTTAAATCTACAATACCATGAAGCAGAATTTGGTGTCTGTGCCATTCTGAGCTCACTGCTCTATCATTCAGTTCCTGGCACCCCAGTCATAGCACATAGATTTCAAAGTGAACATATGCGCTGCTTCCTCATTTGGGGAGGAAGTCATGTGATGTCACTGCAATGATGTCACATGACTTCCCTAAGAAAAGTAGCAGTCCTAGGGCAACACAGGTGGCACTTGTATAAGAAATCTCCTATTTGCCAACACTATTAGGTCTATTAAATTGAATCTAATAAACGTAGCTCTATTAGATCCAGTTTACACTTATTCATTTAGTGCTAGCAAAAGATGAGACTAACCAAGGTCTCCAAATTAAAATAATTAGTAATGAGAACAAATATCAAAACACACAGTTTACATTTGCAGCCGTTTCATTGCTTGAAAATTAAAATAAAGTACATATTGTAGGCATAACTATGCACCAGATGTTTAAATTATATGGCAAGTTAATAATATTTATTCTAATATGTTAACAAAGAAAGCCTTGGCTAAGCGGGATATTATTGTGCAAAATTCACTAGCAACCAGCCTTGATCAACATAATGCAAGTTAGATAATAAAAGCCAATCCCTGATTGGTTGCTATGGGTTGCGGCACATTTCCACTTTGTTGGTTAGTAATCTTCTTTGGCCTGTACATGATAACATGATAACTAATGGGATCCACCCACTGACACTGCAATCCTTCATTCTGCTAGATACATATAGTCCTAAAGACTATATAACTATAAAATAACAATAAGTTTCTGAAAGATGCAGAAATGGGTATTCTTTTACCTCGCGCGTATGCATCTCTGTAAAAGTTCTGTTTTTCAGTACATCAGCAGCTTTAAAGACATCATGTATACAACAAACTGACTGAGCTGTGCATATGCCAATAATGCACCATAATGTCTTCATTTGGAAATTGGGAACATGCTAAAAATGCAATTCTTCCTTCTGCGTTTAGGGCTATAATCCAAAAGCAAGTTCACGCCAACAGTGGTCTTCAAAAGTTGCTAGAATTATTGTCAGTGATTAATTTACAGAGTGCAGAACTACAAATATAAACTTAATATTTATTATTCTTCTCTACCATCACTGGTAAAAAATAAATTACTAAATAGACATCTGAAGTAATTGGGAAAGTAACATTTTCTAACTCACATCATGCTGTATTATTAAGGAGCGTCTATTGTCACACAATCCGTTGCCACATTATTGCCTGTAATGTGACTAGACGAGATAACATTTTTATCCACCCTCTTAAAAATGATGTCATCAAAGAAAATCAAACACAGTATTTACCAGGGAAACAGAAGAGTACACATGTACCAGCCATTCAAGTATATAAATTTAACTTAAACCCTTCACCAAATTTTAGAATACAAGTTTGCAATATATGCATACTGGTTTCAGAATAACATTTTTTTTTTTTTAGAACAGCACCAAGGGTGACATAAAATACAAGCAATTTTCAGTGTGTATACTCACAGTGCTAAGCTAAGGAAAACTGTGCCAAACATATTTACAGATGTTGTTGGCAAGCTTGTAACACCGATCAGTCAACAATGAATCCAAACACATGACAAGAGCCCTAATAGAAACATCACAGGCAGACAACAAACTGATTACACCTATAGATCATGTAAACCGTTCATAATGCAAACCAAGCATGTTCTTAGCAGCAGAAACATCATATTCATGTAAGCACTACAAAACATTCACCCATGTGTTAGGTGGGGCTGGAAAGCAACTAAGGATAAAGACAATGAGAACGATTTTCTTTGTTATTAAATGTAAGTATGTGGTGCCACCAACCTTCCTCTAAGCTCCTTCCGCTGCCTTCCCAGGCCTCCCCTCCTCCCTCCAATAACATTTACAGTAACAAACACACATCCAGGCTGTTTGTCAGGAGAGGATAGTGGAGATCTGCAGCATTGCAGCACTCAAGATACAAACATAGAAACAGATAGAAAACAGAAGAGAGGCAGGAAACATTCCTAGCTATGGCTCATTTTAGAGTTAACCTTGGCATAGTCACTCACATTACAAGGCAAAGACTGTCTTTACTAATACAGAAGGGCACGTAAAAAAATGCAATACAGAGCTGCTATTAAAGGTCCATCTTTAACCCACAGGACTCTTAACAGTCACATCAACAACATCTTAATTATGCCATGGTCATAAAACAAGCTCAGTCAAACCTGTCCCTCTACTTGGTGCATTTGAGACTCTTCTGGCAGCCAATATTTGCAATATTTCCACTGGGCCCTTCTGAAACTTAGTTTAACATGGTTTTTATATGCAGTGTTCAATACTCTGAGTGTCAATATCTTTACAACACACATGAATCTGTTGTAGGGCAGATTACCATCCACTGCCTCAAGAACACCTTTCTGTCAGAGGTAATACTAAGGAATTAGGGATGGCTAGTCTACAATGCACTGACAGGAAGGACAGTGGACCTAACCCACGTTCACAGCTTCCAACTTTACCAGAACTACTGTAACCATCTGAGTGGTGAGAGAAAATTTTATATATATATATATATATATATATATATATATATATATATATATATATAGTGGAGTGCTTATAACATGGGGTTTGACACTTACATGAACAGCACAATGTAGGCAATGGGCTGTCAACTATATAATTCCCTTGGCTCATACTAAGACTACATATATGGGAAGTACATACTTGGGGAGTGCCCCCTTCAGATAATGCCACAGTGCACTCTGCTCTGCCCCCCACCCCATGTTTACCCCAGCACCCAGCAGAGAAGGGCAAGGCCTGATCTCTCCCTTCTCCATGGCTGGGCCTGGGAGCAGCAGGTCATGTGTCCCCCGCACACCATGAGGGCAGTACCAGGGACACGCCGGCTCCAGGTCCTCCATACACACGTACAGGAGAAGCTCAGTTACCTTCCGTGCAGCGGCGGTCAGGCGGCCTCGGACAGATCCCAGGGCGAGCTGGGGAGGGGCGGTGAGAGGGCGCTGCGAGCACCGGAAACAAAGGCCGGCCTGTGCGAGAGTGGGCGGGGCCTAGGGAGGAGGAGGAGCTGCTGCTGCTGGTGGTGCTAGTAGTACCCGGCTGCAGGGTGACTGGACTCCCGGCCCACCTCTCCCCTAGAAGATGGCGGTGTACGAAGAGCGGGCGGAACGGAGGAGGCAGCCGGGAGCGCTGCGCACATTCACTACACACAAGGAAGGGACTGGGAGGTCGCTGCCCCACACCCCGCCCTTCTCTCCTCCCCCCAGCCCGGCCCCACTCCGCCTGGGACCCCGCAGACAGCGCCGGAGACCCCCCTGCTCTCCCGCGCTGGGTAACAGACACCGCCAGGAGCGGGCTCTTATTCACCTACAGCGCGAAGCCCCCCCCTGACACCCCACCCGGCCCCCGGGCACTCTGCGGCCCCCGCCCACAAGTCTCGCGATGTCCTCACCACCCTGCTCCGCTGCAGCGATAACACCGTCCCTACCGCCGGGCTGTATGCAACTTTCTCAACTTCCCATGCAGAAATGCAACCTATTTAAATGTAATTACAGGGTGTGTTATGTGGGTAAATCCGTGGGTGGAAAAGTGGATTATTTAAAACTAATCTTTTTTGGCCTTGTACACACGAAGTTTCAGCACTTAATGTACAGTTTTAGGGGCGTATTTATCAATCTCCGAAGAGATTGCCGTTTTCGGGGGATTACTGTATTAATAACAAGACTATTTATGTATATACTGTCATCACTCGCAAACCCAGGACCCATAGATTATGTATTATTGAGGTCCGAAATTAAGAACTTGACCCTGACAGCTGATGATATCTGAATATGTCTTTAGCTATTGTAGTCTAAGGGGAGAGCATCACATGAGTGGAATCCAGGGTCAAACGCTGGATTCTTAAAGGGGGTTTCCAAATTTTTCCAAAAATAATGACGCAGCATTGACTGTGTGTGTGTGTCAGGGCCTTAACTAGGGTTGTGCGATAGGGGTGGTGAAATGTCTCTCTCATAACATTTCTATCCCCCCTCATTACACAATACTTTACTTGTCTTCCTATCATCTTTTCTCTTCTGTCTGCAGTTCCTCCTACCGCAGCTCCCCACTGATAACGTCAGGATGTGATGATGACGCCACGCCAGACAGTCTGCGAGTAGGAGGGAGCCAGGCGCTGGGGTGGGGGCAGCAAACAACTGCTCTTATAGAAGTCAGTACTGGGCCCGGCACAGCACTGGCTGTTAGATGTGAAAATGAAGTTTCGGGTCACAAAGGGGGATTTACAGGCAACTGGAACCCCCCAGTGCTCGTCTGGGATCTTCGGATCCCTCCTTCGTGGGCTTCATGCTTTTCCCATCGCAAATTCTGCCTGGCCATAGGAACCTGTAAGTAAAGTGATCACAATTGCGATCCCTTTACTATAAACTATTCGCCAGAACAGGCTTCTTTTGGAGCTGCTGTCCTGAGAGAACAATGTTAATAGACACGTTGTATAACTTCTTATCAATGTGATAAGATAACCTAACCCTAACGTGAGAAAAATACGATTGGTCATAAATAGACTCCTTAAAGCCTATTAACTTGCTTTGCAGCAGGTAATCCAGAAAATAATGTAAGTGGATGGACATGGACACACACTTCTTGACAAGCGTTTGTTTTGTAAATGTTAATGTTCCCTGTTGTATACAGAATTGTTATCACTTGCTGAAAGATGAGTTCTATGGGAATGCTCATTTATTACCTTTAGTTATATAGTGTTACCATATTACACAGCACTTTACAGAGAATAAATCACTCACATCACACAGTCCCTACCCCAGTGGAACGGAGTCTAAATTTTCCAACAAACACACACGCTAGGGTCCATTTACTCAATGTCCTGTACCAATATGGCTTTAGAGTGTGGGATGGAAAACGGGGAGAATGTTGTGAGGCAACGCTGCACCATTGAGTAAACTATAAGGATAAATATACTGTTGAAATCTAATACATTTCAGGGGGTCCAGGTGCTATATGTTAATACACATGTTTCTGTGAGCATCTGCCTGTATAGTCACTAGCATTAATCAAAATATATCTTCCATATTTATATCAATGTATCAGACTTCATCTGTTTCTCCCTTTTTAAAAGTTCAATTGGAGAAAAATATTTTAATTGGGCAGCACAGTGGCTAAGTGGTTAGCAATTCTGCCTTACAGCACTGGGGTCATGAGTTCAATTCCTGACCATGGCCTTATCTATTTGGAGTTTGTATGTTCTCCCTGTGTTTGCGTGGGTTTTCTCCGGGTGCTCCGGTTACCTAGTAGGTTAATTGGCTGCTATCAAAAATTGGCCCTAGTCTCTCTCTCTCTCTCTCTCTGTGTGTTTTAGGGAATTTAGACTGTAAGCTCCAATGGGGCAGGGACTGATGTGAATGAGTTCTCTGTACTGAGCGGCGGAATCAGTGGTGCTATATAAATGGTGATGATGATGAATTGTATCTAAGTAATTTGTATTTAGTATAATACCCCCATTCTCACAAGTAATAACTTGCGCATCACAAATATCTTGTCTTAAGTACCATAGGGGAAAATTTAATTCGGAGAGAGGTCCTGTAGGAGTCTGGCGTGATGCGTCTCTGCAGGCTGTTCAGTACTAAAGAATTGCAGATTTTTACTCACCTTTCATAAGAGGTGTGAGTGCAAATCAGCATTGTCTAAGGCGCTGTAATACCTGCAAGTGGTTGCAGCCACTCATCGCACAAGTTTTCTATGAGGGCTCTCGCTGAATTAAATTTCCCTCATAGAATGAGGGGATAATGGCAATGGTCTATTTGATAGACATACACTACATGGCAAAAGTATGTTGACACCCCTTCTTATTAGTGTGTTTGGCCATTTCAGCCACACCCATTGCTAACAGGTGCATAAAACAGCACACAGCCATGCAATCTGCATAATCAAACAGCAGTGGAATGAGTTGTACTGGAGGGCTCAGTGACTTTCAGCATAGCACTGCCTTAGGATGCCATCTTTCCTTTAAGTCTCCCCTGCTACAGTTAGCCGGGGCAGCTCTAAGTCCTGTTATTGTGAAAGTGGAAAGGTAGGCCACACAAGCTCACAGAGCAGTACCATCCGAGTGCTGTAGTGCACGTTACTTGTCTGTTCTTGGTTGCAATACTCTCTTCCAAGTTCCAAACTGCCTCTGGCAGCAACAGCCGCACAAGGACTGTTGGTAGGAAGCTTCATGGATTAGGTTTAAATGGGTAAGCAGCTGTACACAAGCCTTAGAACACCATGCGCAATGCCAAACGTTTACTGGAGTGGTATAAAGCGCCACGCCATTGGACTTTGGAGCAGTAGAAATGCATTCTCTGGGTTGATTAATCACTCCAGTGAACGCATACCATCTGGCAGTCTGACGGACAAATATGGGTTAGGCAGATGCCCGGAGAATGCTTCCTACCTGAATGTGTACTGCCAACTGTAAAGTTTGGTGGAGGAGGATTAGTGGCCTGGGGATGTGTGGCTGGATCACTTATAAATAACTTATTTGTGGCTGGATCATGTAGAAATTATTTATTCTAGAAATGTATTTCAAACAGAAGTGCAGGCACCAATGTGTAATTGCAAAAGCACTTATGTTATACAAGTTAACCCGTGCATGATACTCATGCATTCTAGTCAAATCAAGCTACTTAAGGTCTTAAAAAGGTTCTTGTCATGCATTTGGGCCTAGCCCAGGCCTCCTCAGAGGAAGAGCGTTACTTCCCGACGCAAGTGCCCTTTTTAATGTGTGTTCATGAGGTAAAATTACCTCACGAAAATGAGTTTGACCCCCTCAACTCGTAAATTTAGCCTTTACTACTCCTCCCACTGGGGGAAGGTGGGATGATGGAAGTTAACTGACTGCACTATTCTAATTTTTTTGCCAAATAATGTCAGTATACCAAATTTCAGGTCAATTGGATGAGTCCTTTCTGAGAAAATAGTTTTTTACACACACACACACACACTAACACACGCCGCTAGGCTTTTACTTTATATATTAGATAATGCTAAGAATTTAGTAGGTCAGTGTATAACTCCGCCCAGCAGGTGGCGCTGCAGCTTGTTGGTTTTTTTTCCCACACAGAGTAACACATGCCGCCGCTAGGCTTTTATATTATAGATTGGGATGTGTTATGTAGGGAAATGACTTGCTTAGGGTTTTGTAACTTTTCTTTGGGAATTCTCAAGTTAATAGAGTGGAGGAAACGTGTATTCTGCAACTGTCTGAAGAAAGAATCCATGTTAATCTTGTGTTAATTTGACCTTTTGATGTGTGAGTGTCCAATACCCCTGAAGGCACAAGAATGTTTAATTAGACTTGCTGTTAGATTACCTCTGTGTCTAAAACAGGATGCAGGAAATCACAGCAAGTTTTAGGATATCACAGATAAGTGTAAATATTGTTAGCTTTGCATTGCATGTAAATCTGTTTGGGAAACATATATCGTATCCTGATACTAAAAATAGCTCAGACTTTGCGGAACCATCTTGGATCAGGGGGCTGGCTTACCCCCTGCCAAGAGTTATGTCAGAACTATATAAAAAGTGAGCTGTTTGAACATGTACTGTATCATTCTTGTACCATCTATACTTCTGGAAAGATAGCTAGTACCACAGACTGGTGTGTGAACTGTCCTTCTTAGGACTACTTGAGCAAATAAACATCACTTGCTTCAAAGACCTGCTTGACAACCTTTCCATGCTGAAATTCCTGTGACCTACAGATTAAACCCAACTCTAATCCGTTCCCAGCTGTTCTGAGGTTTGGACCCGACTTTCCGGTACCACCGCTCTGCCCGCTACCTAGCAGCTCTGGCCAGGGGGGATCCATCCACAGCAACACTGATCCATAGTAAGAGGTCAGGGGTACAAGCCCAGGTACACCAGCAACTACACTAGCAGCGACAGTTACCCAGAAAGAACCCGGTTATGGATGCCAGTAAGGAGGCTAGTGGTGGCAGCAGCTTAAGCCCCTCCTACTGTTGTTGAAGGGCGCATTTGGGATAAAGAAAGGGAACGGTGGCACAGTAAGCCCAGCCGGTTCCCAGCAACAACAGACAGAGTGGCATAGGCGGTCCATCCTGTCACAGGATATTTTTCATGATTTGGCCTTGGCCCCTTCCTTCCAGAGGACTGGGTGCTTGCAAATTTGTGTCAATAGTTTGGGAAAGACCCTTTCCTGTTTCAGCATGACTTGCCTCATGCACAAAGCAAAACCTATTAAAAAAAATGGTTTCTTGAGTTTGGCGTGGAAGAACTTGAATGACCTGCACAGAGCCCTGGCCTCATCTCCATCAAACACCTTTGGGATGAATTGAAATGCTGACTGAGAGCCAGGTCTTATTGCCGAGCATCAGTGTCTGACCTCACTAATGCTTTGTGGCTGAATGGATGCAAATCCTTGCAGCCATGTTCCAAAATTTAAGGAAAGCCTTCCCAGAAGAGTGGGTGGCAGCAAAGGAGGGACCAACTCGTATGGATGTGATGTTCAGATGTCCACATATTTTTTTGCCATGTAGTTTTCTTTAGCTTATTGGTCCACTGTATAGGGGTGCAAAAATTTGTGCTGTCAAAATTTTTCCTGGTGCTAGAGAAATGTTGATAATGATATACACAGACAATTTCTCGAACACCTGTCCAACCATGGATGTCATGAATATTATTCAGGCAATTGTCCGTTTTTATTGATATAGCTGATATTGATATCGCTTTTGCTGTAGAGATCAATTATATCTGTATTTTGACAGCCATTCAAGTCACAGTGACTGTAGTTAACACTGTTTAGGGATATGCCTAAATTATATAATTTTTGGGTGTCTCGTGCCTGCCTTTGACCTGCAGATACAGGCAGCAAGCCAACATTTTATCAGTTTGTAACTTATTCCTCACATACATTAGGAAAGTGCCTCATGCCTTCTGGTACATTTTTATAATAATTAACCAAACACATAGTGATGCCCCTATATGTATAAAAGGTTAATTACTTGCTTGTAGTGAATAATTACACAATCTACAAAATGTTTACTCTGTTTTAAAGCTCTATAAGCAGATTCATTTTTTTCAACCTACTTTGTCATTTAAAAAAAAAAATTAATCTTTTCTAGTTCTCCTTCATTCTGGATGACAACCAAACTTCTGTACTTGGTAAATTGCTGTTGCATTCTTTCCTGAGCGCTACGGAATATGTTGGCGCTATATAAATAAATGATGATGATGAGTTAATCTGGCACAACACTTTGAGATCCAGTTTGTTCGGCTGAATGTTAGGATCTGTGTCCAATTTGGCTGCATGTGTGGACAGCCAGTTTAATCAGATCTGGTTATTCGGCAATTGGGGAAAACAAAAGTTTATGGTGCTCATTTTGTGTAGCTGCTTATGACTGAATCTTCAAGCATTTTGCAATTGATCTTTATAACTGACAATGATTAGGATTGCCTCTTTTGCTCTCTATGACGGGATTGCAAGGTGAAACCGGTATTGACTAAAACTTGTTGCACTGTGCACAGGTGTAGGAGGAGTGGGAGATGGGCTAATTAAAATTGCCTGTGTCCAACGTGCAAAAAATCCTAGTTAGTCTGGACAATTTTATATTGCAGCTGATGGGCAATTGGCCCCAAAACAGTGTTGACTGATGATAATCTGATCATTATGAAACATGTTGGTAAATGTTATGAAGATGGCAGCTATTCACTGTTGTGTGCGGCCATCTAACTGAATTAACAGACCCCAGTGATGCCAGAAATAGCGTGGGCTGAGGGGCCATATCTTGTCCATTTTAGTCAACTACATGTCTGCCCAAATTGGATACTGATCATGATGCTTTCGCATGGTTTCAGTGAAGGCCTTCAAAGACCATCATAAACTTCTTAGAAAGCCATTTCGTACATCTGTTTACTTAACATAAATTTTCTTAATCAATATACAGCTTGACATAACCACACCTACATATATATATATTTATTTTGGGCTTTTTAAATACATTTTATTGCAGCATTTTTTATTGCTAATTAGCAGTCTCAGACACTCTCTTGTCAGCAAAGCAACAATCAACACCAAGGGGTAAATGTATCAAGCTGAGAGTTTTTCGGCGGGTTTGAAAAACCAATCAGATTCTAGCTATCATTTACTTAGTACATTCTACAAAATGACAGCTAGAATCTGATTGGTTGCTATAGGTAAAATCTCCACTTTTCAAACTCGCCGAAAAACTTTCAGCTTGATACATTTACCCCCAAATGTCTACTTTTGGCAGCCACGAATGAGCAGACATAAGTGGAGTGTCATAAACTTTAGCAAATGTCCTCCTGATCTCTTTCAGACTTGTTGTCTTTTACAGATGTTCCTTCAGAAACTGTAATTCCCAACCAGTCCCGTCAATCCAATTCTCATGTTATCCCCTAGCACTGCTTCTTATGCCCCATCTGGTTTTCAGGGTATCAACCCTTCCACCCCTGATTGGTGACCATTATCTCCTTGGGGTGGCTTTAGAGCTCAGTCCCACCCTCTTGTCCATTTGACCCCCTCCTGAAGGTGGCTCCCTGAAGTTTAGAGGAAAGGGGTACAACATTGGGCATTGTCCTTGTTCTAGAAAGGAGTGTAAGCGCAACAGATAGAGATTAAACCCAACTCTATGGTGATCCCTTCCCAGAGTTATCCCTGTAGTAGATGTTTAGTCAATTCAGAGCGCACACAGGCACTTTTGTTTTAAATGTGACCAGCTGCTAAAGTACAAAGTCCTAGAGCCTGTCATGGTAGCTGTGCTTGGACAAAAGGGGGCTCTGTTAAACAACTTTGATATGACTTCCACAGGGTTACTACAGCTCTTTCAGGGCATTTTAACAAGTGCATACATCTTAAGTACAACATGCAAAAGTGACACATGGCAACATTAAAGACCCGCAGGGGTGGTGTCACCCATATTACTCCGAATGAGAGGGTGTGCCAGACTGACTTATCCTATATTACAGTGCCTGGTACCTCATGATTGTCACAGTAGTGTGGGCACTACCCAGTGCAGTTAAACAAGAGTCCTGGTTTAGCGTCATGATTTTGAGTTGTACCGAATGTTAAATTACATACATTTGATAAGGATTTTAATACAAGTAGAATACATGTAAATGGATCTGACAGTTTCTAATGTGAGTATACACACAATTTCACGTTTCAGAACAATCACCATTTAATGCAGCTTAAGCACAGTGAGGTCAGAGACGTGATCTCCAGTGACTTCCTGAACACATTTAAAAACGCTACTTAACTACATGTCAAACGCATTTGCAAAGTTATTTGCTATATGCTTGGGGTCAAAAATAAAGCATTTTGTTAACTCTTTAAATATAAATAAAATCTATTATAAGTGTATTTGGTCTTTAGTTTACAGTCCAGAATCGAGATGGCCCTGCTACATATTTCATAATATTTTTGTTGCAACCATTGTATGTATTTGGCCGCCTTAATAGAAAACAGTTGGTTGAACTGGCCCCAGAGAACAGATGATTTTTGATAGATCTTGTAGTTAGGGAGGCGCTAGTGATAGCTGTTTACCATGTTTCAAGTTCTATGCATAATTTCTCTGTTTTTGTGTCAGGCTTATTAGAACACCACAAATAGTTTCCTTATGCACTTGCAATTTAATCAATTGCGCAAAGTCGGGGGTATTGTTATGTATGTAACATTAAAGAATCATCCCCGCTATTGTCTTTGGTGTCTTTATTGAGCAGCAAGGCCTCATTGAGTCGCAAATGGTAAGAGGGAAGAGATTTAGTTCTAAAATGATGGCTGAGTGATCAGACCAGGACATGGAACACTTCAATTGACTGCAGGCATTGCAGTCATGAAAATTAAACCTACATGCAAATAAAAATGATGGGGCTCCAAAACATGCACATTAACTACTGTAGGGGTGTTTGACACGCCTGTGTTGATAGGATTCCGTATGGGCTTTCCTGAGAGTCGGATACGAGTCTGGAGGACTATGAAGGTGACCATATTTTTCTGCATTGGAGCATAAGCCTGGGCTAAAAATAAATGTTTGTTAGATGGTGGGAGAGTGGTGTCCAGCAACAGAGAGGAAGGAGTGTAAGTCACCAACTGGGTGAGTGCTGGTGGGGTAGAGGCACCTGAAAGTATCTAATGTGCTCTTATTAGGTGTGCAGAGTACCCATTCCAACAGCTCTCAGTAATAAGGTGAGGTGGTGGATTCTGACCTAAATCCCTGGCAATGATAGGTCAGCGCCTTGGAAGCATGGGCCTCATGCTCTGCAGGTTATTAGTTGGGCGTGGCAGTGAAAATCATTGGGCCACAATACATGAGCACAGTAAATTGATAGGCAGTTGTTGATGAGCTCAGCATGGTTATTCCTGAAAGTCCCTAGGCCATACTGATGAGTAGCCTTGACAGGCCATGGCTGACGTGATACTGCAAGATTAAGGTCTCGGGTGGTTTGACACTACTATAGAGGGTTAGCGCTGGTGTGTTTTGGAGCAGGGAAAACAATGCAGTGGGATGCTAAATAGCTATTTGTTCAGCTCCAAAGCTAGAACACACCCCTATAAATCTGTATTTATACACAGGATATAATTGACAATCATGAAGTCCTAAAATGTTATATAATCTTATGTAACAAATACCACAAAACATATTTTATTTTACTATCATTTAGTCAGCACAAATTAAGCCCTGTAAAAAAAAAAAAAAAAAAGTACATCCCATGATTTAATAGCTTGTTCAGGCCCTTTAGCAACAATATCTTGAAATAATAATTTGGTTCTTGTCTCTGTTCTATAACCTTGGTTCTTTCTTTTTTCAGCCATTCAGTTGTTACCAATGTACTCAGTTCAGATGCAACTTTGCAAATCTTACTTAACCATTGTCATGATCTGCCTCAGACTGCAGTTCAGTATCTCCCCTCTAGATGCTGCACTGCCTTTGTTTGATCCTGCCTGCAATTAGTTAAGCCTTTATTATTATGGCTGGATCCTAATCACCTGTGTCTGGCCTGTAAGACACTGCCTTTCCCAGCAATCTGGGCCAATTCATCAATTGTTACCACTGCTGGTCTCCATGTAAAAAAACCTCTTATGATCTTATCCTGACTTCCTCCCTGATATTTGACTCCTGCTTGTTCCTACGTTTTGTTCTTCCTCTTGTGAAACAGACCCAGGCTTCGTTTTACCTTGCTCCTGCTTACTCCCTGGTATTAATAGTGGATCTCCGGTCTTCTGACCCTCCTTTTGCCTGATTCTCCTGTGTATCATCCGGTGCCTCCAGTCATTCTGTACTTGCAGTTACCTGTCATACTTGGAAAACCTGGCATCCAGCTCCTCAGCTAAACCTGGTTAACCTGACAACCTGTACCTGCAGTCATCCTGTTGTGCCTATTATTTAGCATCTTCAGCTTCCCAGCTAAACCTGCTTACTCTGACTAACCTGTACCTGCAGTTAACCTGTTGTGCCAGGTATCTAGTACTCCTGTTCCTCAGCTATCCTGGGATCCTGTTTCAACTATTTCTGTGGACTTGTATTAGCTGCCTTATTAGTTTCCGGATCTCATTTTTACCTGTGTGAACTGTTTTTGAAAATAAACCACTTTGTTTCATTCACATTACTCTCCGTGGTCTTCATATTGGGAATCCTGACAACCATAGAGCAGCATTGTTGCTTTTTTATGAGCGAATGGGAACTTCCTCTTGGCTATTTTACCATGAAGAGCATATTTGGTTATTCTTTTTATAATGGAAGAATCATGCTGATAGAGGCTGGTAGAGCCCCTAGATTTGGGGTTCTTTGTGATTTGTCGGAGCATCACACAGTCTAATCCTTGGGTGAATCTGCTGGAACAACTCCTGGGAAGACTGGAAACTCTTCACCATCTGTATATCATTTTTCTCACTGTAGAATGATGGACCTCAAATTCTTTGGAAATGGCCTTGTAACCCTTTCTAAATTGATGAGTGGCAACAATTGCTTCTCTGAGGTCATTGCAGATGTATTTTCTCCTTGGCATGGTGTTAACACAAGCCTGTATGCTACAGACCAAACCGTCAAAGGTTTTTCTTTTATAATGAGGTTGTGACCCTTTCTGATGATCAACTAATAAACTGCAATATATAATTAGTAGCTCCTGACTCAAATGAACTATTGCTTTAGAAGAGTTAAGGGTGCACTTACTTTTTTACAATTGACTTATTTTTTGTTGAATAAATAATGACAGAGTAAAATCTTTTGTGGGTTATTTATCACAAGATTAGATTCCTCAAAATGTGGGACAGGGTGAGGACTATATAATTGTTGTGTCATAATATATAAAAACACAGATTTGAAGACGGTGTACATGCTTTTTCACATGATTATAGCTCCCTAAGGAATAGGTAATATTACAATGCTAAAATGTACTGCTAATTGACATATACAAATGTGCTGGTTATGCCCTGATCATCAAATTACTTTTCTCTCCAGGAAACCCCTCTACAAATGCTCTTCTTTGTCAGTGTCACTAGTGCTCACAGCTATGTTAAGAAACTAATTGCCCATATATTAAATTAGCAGGGGACACAATACAACCAACAGAGCATTCTTGTACGGTCCCATATCCTGTCTGCTGATGCAGTGGGAACAAAAAAGCATGTCTCTCCCACACTGCAAAACTATTTTTCAGTAAAACCATTCTAAATAATTAAGTTATAATTTACTATACCACAGTTGTTAAAGAAGTAAACTTTCACTTTCTAAAAATTTTATATTTTTCAAATATGTTTAAATTAGTGAGGGTAATATAATATGTTATAGCCTCTTTTTTTTTTTTTTTTTTTTTGCCCCATATCACCTGTACTCTTTTTGGCACTCTGTGACCATTGTGATAGACAATCTGTTGTCCCAGTCTGTCCTGCTTGTTTGGACTCGGGAGGGGGGGGGGAATTCAATTTTCCCCAGCATAGCGCCGCCATAAATGTACTACCGTTAATATAGTCATTTTAACCCTGCTCAGGGCCGGCGTTGAAATTATCTCACGGACTATTATCGTAATATTGGTAATAATGTACAGGCCGCATTACTTTCGGCAGTAACGCGGCCAATTGAATCCCCCCCGCATAGTTTCACAACTGTTGGTGAGTCACAGGTTGCTTCAGCTTGATTAGAGTAAAGTACCTAGAATATAGACTAAGATTTGTAGTTTACAGTGCACTCTTATATCTGGATTTATTGATGGGACTTGCATATATAATGGGACTCTGCTAGGAGGTGAAGCACTTTAGAGTTGTAAATGGTTAGGCAGTTTGGCATACATGTGAACAGTCAAAATTGGCTTTTTAAAAATAGGCTTGATCTTATAGGCATGGGCAAAAGTTTTGAGAGTGACACAAGTATTGGTTTTCACAAAGTTTGCTGCCTCAGTGTTTTTAGACCTTTTTGTCAGATGTTGCTATGATATACTGAAGTAAAATTACAAGCATTTCATAAGAGTCAAAGGCTTTTATTGACAATTACATTAAGTTTATGCAAAGAGTCAATATTTGCAGTGTTGATCCTTCTTTTAAAGACCTCTGCAATTCGCCCTGGCATGCTGTCAATCAAATTCTGGGCCACATACTGACTGACTGGCCGCCCATTCTTGCCTAATCAATGCAACAAGTTTTCAATGGGATTCAGGTCTGGGGAGTTTCCTAGCCATGGACCCAAAATTTTGATGTTTTGATCCCCGAGCCCCTTAGTTATCACTTTTGCCTTATGGCAAGGTGCTCCATCATGCTGGAAAAGGCATTGTTCGTCACCAGACTGTTCTTGCATGGTTGGGAGAAGTTGCTCTTGGAGGATGTTTTGGTACCATTCTTTATTCATGGCTGTGTTCTTAGGCAAAATTGTGAGTGAGCCCACTCCCTTGGCTGAGAAGCAGCACCACACACTGATGGTCTCAGGATGCTTTACTGTTGGCATGACACAGGACTGATGGTAGCGCTCACCTTTCCTTCTCTGGACAAGCATTTTTCCAGATGCCCTAAACAATCTGACAGGGAATTCATCAGAGAAAATGACTTTACCCCAGTCCTCAGCAGTCCAATCCCTGTACCTTTTGCAGAATATCAGTCTGTCCCTGATGTTTTTCTTGGAGAGAAGTGGCTTCTTTGCTGGCTTTCTTGACACCAGACCATCCTCCAAAAGTCTTTGTCTCACTGTGCGTGTAGATGCACTCACACCTGCTCGCTGCCATTCCTGAGCAAGCTTTGCACTGGTGGTGCCCCAATCCCGCAGCTAAATCAACTTTAGAAGACAGTCCTGGCACTTGCTGGACGTTCTTGGGCGCCCTGAAGCCTTCTTCACAATTATTGAACCTCTCTCTTTGAAATTCTTGATGATCTGATAAATGATTGATTTAGGTGCAATCTTACTAGTAGCAATATCCTTGCCTGTGAAGCCCTTTTTGCTTTTTGTGCAAAGCAATGATAACTGCATTTGTTTCCTTGCATGTAACCATGGTTAACAGAGGAAGAACAATGATTTCAAGCACCACCCTTTTTTTAAAGCTTCCAGTCTGTTATTCTAACTCAGCATGACAGACTGATCTCCAGCCTTGTCCTCATCAACACTCTCACTTGTGTTAACGAGAGAATCACTGACCTGATGTCAGCTGGTTCTTTTGTGGCAGGGCTGAAATGCAGTGGAAATGTTGTTTTTGGGATTAAGTTCATTGTCATGTCAAAGAGGGACTTTGAAATTAATTGCAATTCATCTGATCACTCTTCATGACATTCTGGAGTGTAAGCAAATTGCCATCACAAAAACTGAGGAAGTAGCCTTTGTGAAAAATAATTTGTGCAATTTTCTCAAAACTTTTGGCCATGACCGTAAATTAAACTGGTTTTGTTTGGCGAAATTGGGGCATGATCTGATTTTTCACGGTTTTCCCACTGGAAATGATGGTACATATGATTTCTAGTGTGTGTGTATATGTGTATATATATATAGATATATATAGATATAGTTGATCATTACAGCCTGTAAAACAATCATTAAAACCTTTAAAGTCATTGAGGATGTCTCACAAATGTAGTAATTCAAAAATATGTTGCTAAGTAGGGCTGTACTGCTTAGGCTTTAGTCTCTGCCCTGCAGTGGTATTTGAACTTGAAGGTCAGTGATGTGATCCGTGGCTTCAGGTATTTGGGAGATGAGTAACACAGGTAAATATGTACAGTGTGGCCAGTGGAGAATATTACTTGCTGAGAAAAGGTGACGTATTCAGAGTTCAATAACAACTCAGTGTAGGTGTTTGGATTTTTGAAATGCATGAAGCATTTGTTAAACAAAACACACCTAGAATGTAAAGTCAGTGAGGTTTAGCTTCAAGCATGTATCCACGTTTCAGACAAAACAATATGCTGTTCTGTGTCTGTCACAACCAGACCTTGCTACTAAGTAAAATTTTCCTGTATGTATCTAGCTCTATCATGTAACCACCACATTTAGAAGGAGAATGCCATGTTAATCAAGAGACAAGGTCTGCATCTTGCATCGGGTGGCACTGTTAAAATTGGAGGCAAATAGGACTTATTATAAAGTGTATCAGCATCTTTTTACTGGAGTCACTATTTGTAGATAGTCTACTACTTACTTGCCAACTTTGGAGATCACCCCTCTGTTGTCCGTGTCCTGGGGGCGTGGCCACGCTAATCACGTCATTAGGACATGCCCCCTTCTATACAATACCAGTTCCATCCTATCATAGCAGAGGGTGGGGCCAGAATGAGACAATTAGCCCCATCCCCACCACTTCACCAACGAAGCCGGCAGGATTCGGAAGGTTGCCTGGCTCTCCTTGAATTTCGGGAGAGCTCCCAAAAATTCAGGAGTCTCCCAGTCATTCCAGGAGAGTAGGCAACTAGGGTCTAATATAAGCTACAGACTGTTGTTACCTTGTAATGCCAAGAACCTGATGTGGGATATTTTTTCATATGGAAAGGGTCAGGGAGAGTTCCCTTGGGCAGTGTTCAGCAAGGAAACTGCAAAGCCCATTTGTTGTTTTAGGCTTGTGCAAAATGAAGCTTGTCTAATTTAGCTGTAAAGGCGGCAACTGCCAGTAAATGTTTAGGACTGACAGCATGCTGGATAGATTTAGACATCTAAACACTTAAGTTGTTATTAGGGTATATTATTTAGTTTAGTAAAACACAGATTATGATATGTGTTAATGTCCATTAGTTGATTTGTATGCTCTTTAAAGATGAAACTCTCAGGACTTGGCTCGTAGAGGAAATTGTCCACTGGTTTTTAATAGGACATAATGACAATGTGACTTGAACAGGGATTGTGAAGATTAGAGGGGGTGGGAAAATCTTTGTTAGTTTTCAATTCACATTATGTCTTTATCTGTTATACTTTATTCCTTACGATTTCTGTCAGTCTTCTCTCTTGTCTGTCTCCATCAGCCCAATTGTCATTTCTTGCCGTTCTTATTTTTCTCAAACATCTGACAAGTTTAAGTATGGAAGCCCTGCTCCCCACTAGCCAAGACTTGGGAGATCTACATAGTTCATCGATCAGCTAAATTGACATCACTTTTTATGCCCATAATGAAGTTGGAATGATGACACTAGTCAGGTGATACGAGTGATGCTGCTGTTTATATATGAATATTCTCAGTATCTTTTTTAAATGTTAAGGTGTTGCACTATGGTATCTATACCATGCTTCTTTTTAAAAGATTTTCGAACCTGTCAAATTACTGCTCCAAAGAGACAATTACCTTTATTATTAACGTTATGTAACATAGACGTAGGCATATCTGTGATATCAACAGGCCTGTTTGGGAGCACTGTATTTTTCCAAAACGCTGGCTGCTCCGTTCGCTCGCCTAGGCAACATCCAATGACCTCCTGAACATCAGTGAAATGCAATTAATATCTGCATTTGCGTTTGACATGTGGTTTCACTGGCATTTGTGCTCATGAAAAAATTAAATGTATAAATCCAAGATCAACATTTCATTTTGCAGGGGGTCTATGTTAAGTTTTAATCCATCTCTATTGTTATTTAAATATTATACAGTGAATGCCCAAGGTGATGTGTGCTATGTGTAAACATCTATATGATATTTGTTATATTATAATCTCTTGTAACATTAAAAAATAAATGTGAACTCTATGCTGGGTAAGGATTTTCTGTATAAGGTTACTATATCAGCAATACAGCATGTAGTTGAAATATGTGCTAGTGCACACAGACTTCAGGCAAAAGTCTACATTTCAATCAAACAATGCATGGTCAAAATAGCAAGCAGCTAGCAGCCATTGTCAGCACAAAGCAGGATCAAGATACAGGTGTCAGTATTGCTGGACACTGGTCCGTGAGACTCGCTTATCAGACAAGGGAGCCTTGCACGGACTGAATCTTATAAGCACAGGTATTCCCTTCAGGACCTGTACAACATCGATGTTCATCAAGACACCACCAGATTAAACCTTGCTCTTTTTCCTTAGGTCGAATTCTGCTGCCAATCTGGCAAAAGTCTGTGAATCATAATTCCTAGCAAGTCTCTTGTGTTGCACTTTCTTTATAGCAAATGTTATTCTAGCCATCTGGGTTTCAGATGACACCAAGGCTGAAACAATTTGTGACTCTGGGCTTGCTGCAATTGATTATTGTCCCAATCCACTCTCCCTCTCTATTGATTCCTACATGAGTAAATCTAGCATTTCCCTGGGTGTCACGTTTCTGTATTTTCATTATGGCATAAAGACAATGCCAGATTTCTGAACAACCTGACCAAGGCCTTAAAAAATTAAGAAATTGTTGTCTGAGAAAAAAACGGAAAACATTCACCGCATCGATGGTTTTGGGTCTTATAGTAAAGAACGCTTTATTATTTAGTCCCTGAATTCCTTTGTATTTTAGATGCTACATCTTTCACTTTTCTGATACTTTATACGACTGTACCAATTAAGTATCAGTCACAGAATTTTGGTTTGGGGAATCGCGTCATGGTGGTTCTAATGCTGCCCACATCACTAGGAAGTGTATGGATGCAGGAGGTTGTCCTATTCTCCCAGGAATCCGAGAGACCTACCCGGATTTCGGGAGTCTCCCGAACATTTTGGGAGAGTTGGCAACTATGACATACTTAGGCTTTGCGTACTGTTGAATTCATCAAGACATGGTCTCTAGATATGTGTGCTTTTGAAATCGGGGGCAGGCCTGCTGTGCTTTGCTACTCGAGACACTGCAGCATATGTACAATACCTATAAAAAAAGCACCAAAAACAACAAAATATTGAATTAATGTAATTTATTAGAATGTTGTTAATGTCTACTGTACATAAAATACATTTTTACAGTTGCTCGTGATTGCAAACACATGTTATAGCATTCATACGAGACCATCAACACTGCTGATCAGGACTCAGACTAGCTGCTTAGCCGGAGCAAGAGATATAGCAGAAAAACAAGTAACTGAGACGCTCAGAGCTGGATTCTAACGTGGTTGCGTGCACTTGAGTTTGGCGCGCCCTTACTATACACTGTCTACGGCAAAATGCCCAGTTCATTCCCCCAAAATCGTAGGCTGTAGTAAGTGTCCTTTGCGTATGACCACACAGCGGACAGGGCTGCGTTCACGGACGTATCTCCCAGTTCTGGGCATGTGCAGAGTGATTTTGCAGACGATGTGCTCAAAACCGGCAGATCTGTGCCTTGATAAATCAGGCCTTATGGGGTATATTTACTAAACTGCGTATTTGAAAAAGTGGAGATGTTGCCTATATCAACCAATTAGATTCTAGTTATCATTTATTTACTACATTCAACAAAATACAGCCAGAATCTGATTGGTTGTTATAGGCCACATCTCCACTTTTTCAACCCCGCCGTTTAGTAAATATACCCCTAATTGTTTATAAAGTTGTCAGTAAAAATATGCAGCTTGTGTGTTTGGCCAGCATAGAACAAGCTTAGCTGCAAATGCAAGATCAATGTGTAGGGTCTTATTTTGTTTCATAATGCTTTTTAACTAACACGTTCAGATATATAAGTTTCTCCCTAACCAGCATGTGCTTGTTTTCTATTTCTCACAGAAACTGTGTGAATTCCATTCTTGTCTATAAGGCAACAGAAGCTTATCCATTTATCACAAGCTTCACAGAAGGTTGTGATAAGGCCCTGGCTGGAGGACTTCAAGCTCTAGGAGTGGAAACCAGCTCAGGCAGTCTAGCCTGGGGATATTTTGCACTGTAAGAGGGAGCCTACTCCTCGCTGTGCCCCAGTGGTACCAGTGCAGGCTGTCTAGCTCTGGGGTTGTTTGAGGAATGGCGGGGGCTATGTTGACAGTTTTTATTTATTTGTATTCCACTTCTCACAATTATTTTAATAGCCCATTCATTTCAGTAGGGTTTTTAAATGTAGAGCATATACTTCATTGAAATAAATATACAAAGCTCCATAACACTTCTGGATGTATAAATGATTGGACCCTAGCACCTAGAGTTGACCGGTCAAAATACTGAATAGCACTGGGCCCCCCTGGCCGGTGGGTATCGGGGTAATTGTGTGATAAACTGACATTTGTAGGCATTGCCTGTTTTTGCATACTGGTGCTTGTAGAACTCCACTAGAGTAAGGAGCAAATCCAACTCAAACTTGCCTACTCTCACAGAATGTTGGGAGACTTCAAAATTTTGGGGAGTCCAACCAGGGGACAGAGCACCCTCCCGGATACTACCAATTTCCTCGTGAAGTGCCCCGGTGACGCAATTTATGTCATCTCTCCCCCCAAAACTTGCCACTTGGATCTCCCAGAGGAGAGATACCAAAAGAAAGAAAGTATGATTCAACTAGAGGGTGTATAATTTGCACCTGAACAAACTGTTCATTGCTGCAGGACAGAGAATGTAAAATGCTCATCCTAATTTAAAGTTGTGAGGGAACACGGCCTAGCCCAAGTCTAAAAAGCAACTTAAAAACTGAGCTAGCCAACATTGTGCATACAGCATGTCAGAGCACGTAGTAATTGCTTTGTGTGCATTTACATCCTTTGCACTGCAATCTGGTTTACTCTGCTGCAAATTCTGCACCCTGACAAAATTTGCACTTAACTAATGATCAGCCGCTAAATGTCTTTAGCAACTAGGAAAACTTTTGTAATTTACTGGACTGCAAAGTTCAGCTATATTTATTCTTGCTAAATGTTTAATAGCGTATATTTTAATGAGTATTTTCCCCTTAATTTGCATGAAGAAATCTACAGTGGAACTGTATACTAACTGCAAAATGTGTGTTTTTGAAATGTAGTGTTCCACGTTTCTGCATTCAGAAGTGCGAACTTTTGGAAAGTGTTTCTGTTCGAAATGCATTTCACCATTGTGTGAATGCAGTTTCAGATGGAAATGTGCATGCTGGCAAATAGTGAAAACATCACTCCCCCCCCAGCCCCTGTAGTTCACCTCCCCTGTTACTCAATTGGTTGCTCCAGACAGAAGGCAGAGGAACCAATTGAAACCCAGGAAATGCAGACTATTAGCAGGGGAGCAGTTCAGGAGATGCAGTCAAGTGACTTCCTCTGGGTTAAGAAGCACCTAGTCCCAATGGCAGATTGAAGCTACAAGTGAAGTAGCTGCTGTTAGTTACTAGAAAGAAAGAACTAGGAAGAGAATGAGCCACTGGGGATGGGGAGGCAGAAGTTTTTCTGTCTTTGATTACAAGCATATGAACTTTTGTTTCTATGCCAAAAACACAGGAGCTGCTCAGTGTCTGTTTACCTTTCTGTTGCTACACTGCCCTCATCTGGTTCACCAAGGGTACTGACATATAATAACAATAATTGTTGTTCACCATTAGTCATTACTCTTTGGCTTTTGAATGACTGCTCATGGTAAACAGCCTCTTAATTAAAAAAAGTCCTATAAATTAATGGAAAAGTAACCTAGTCTGGTAACCTGAGCTGTCATAGCTGAAAGATTGATTTACAGTAAAGTGTAGATATTTGTACATTATTGTAAGTAACTTTATGTTTCCATTATATTTGTTGCTTTGTTAATTTCCCTTGTCTTAATGTGCCTGTTACTATGTAGGAAGAGATTTAGGTGGCAATTAACAATTCTCCACAGTAATAATACTACAAAAAAAACAGCCCCAAAAACCCAAACATGTTAATACTGAGGTTGAACCCACATAACAGCTCATTAGTAGCAGTTAAGAAATTGTATCATTCAGAGAAAAACATGAGATCTGCTCCATAGGAAACATAAAGAATTATTTATGTTTGCCACAAAGTAACAGCTAAAAATTGGTCTATGTGTCAAGAACTTAATCCGTGTTCAATACTTTGCAATCTCTATGTATCGCAATTAAATTTGAGCTGAGTTGTGTACATTTGACTTCTAAAGAAGAAAAAAATAGGGCTTGTAAAATCTATCTATCTATCTATCTATCTATCTATCTATCTATCTATCTATCTATCTATCTACCGTATATACTCGTGTATAAGCCGAGTTTTTCAGCACATTTTTGTGTGCTGAAAAAGGCCCCCTCGGCTTATACACGGGTGAACTTCCTGGTGTCCGGTCCCGCAGCTGTTAAGTTCCGCAGTGGAACGCATGTGAGTTCCACTGACAGGAAGTTTTGCATTTGGAACGCAAACTTGCGTTCCAAATGCCGAACTTCCTGTTGGTGGAACGCACATGCGTTCCACTGCGGGGTGAAATATATGCCGAATGGATTAAGACTGATCTCGGAGATTCATCACAACATGGTATCGTATTGCATATGTATCTATTACTGGATGAAGTGTCACACTATCTCCCTGTGTAGAGATTGATCTGCTATCTCCAGAGTATTTCATATTCGGTTCACTCAATTGAAACGTGTTTGTTTCTATGTATTTGTTCAACATTACCGAAGTATTGCAATACCGGAATGTGCAGAAATTGATCCGCTTACTCTACGAGAATTACCATTTGGTTTAACAAATTGAGACTTGATTGTCCCCCTATTATTACCGGAACAGTGTTATACCATCCTTATGCACAGAGAACCAGTAGTTTGAATTCACGAGTTTTTGATTGAGCAATACATTCAGTTCTTTCAAGCACTTCGTGGACCCAATGATTGTATGAGGACTTCCACTTTCAGAGTTACACCCACTTCACAGAATTCAGGGTGTTTGCGTTCCAAACACCATCAGCTCTCACTTGAGCATTTGAGACATTATCGATTTGTAGTCTCTTGAGGAGTGCTTATTGGCCATAAATTATATCTTCACTGCGTATGAGACTACTACAGAACGCTGACGCCTATTCATAGCATTAAACTGAAAAACACACATGATATAAAAATGTGTACAACAAAAATGCATATACAGATGTAAATAAAAAAATCATAGAAATGAATAAATCTAAAAAAATTACTAGTAGCTCCTGCATTTCCCACCCTAGGCTTATACTCGAGTCAATAAGTTTTACCTGTTTTTGGTGGTAAAATTAGGTGCCTCGGCTTATATTCGGGTCGACTTATACTCGATATCTATCTATGTCTTCTCATACAGTTATATGTGTGCTCTTATAATTTGGAAGCCTTTGCTGGAATTATCTTGGTTTGCTATCTTCTTAGCCTACAGGTGGTATTGCTTTGGGAGCGATTTCATTGCTGATTGAGTAGGTGGTAATAGTAAACAGTTAAATGGATGCGTTATGTTGGGACACTTTATACACACACTGCAATATCACAGGATTCTTATCAGGTTTCTTGGTAATTATGGTCAGAAGATAACCACTATTTATTCTGTGTGCAGTCTTCCTCCGACCAGACTTGAAGGCTGCAGTGATGTCAAAAGTGATCTTAGCCTGAGAGTGCAGAATGGTCATATCTCGTTCATTTTGGCCATCCATGTTTCTATCCAAATTGTACAATGACTCTGTCGTGTGGGTCTTGGGGTTGTAAACATACACCTGGAGATCATATACTCGTATGGTATACAATTTTATATATTCCTATGGGGCGGCACAGTGGCTCAGTGGTTAGCACTTCTGCCTCACAGTGCTGGGGTCATGAGTTCAATTCCCAACCATGGCCTTATCTGTGTGGAGTTTGTATGTTCTCCCTGGTGCTCTGGTTAACTCCCACACTCCAAAAATATACTAGTAGGTTAATTGGCTGCTCTCAAAATTGAGTCTGTGTGTGTGTATGTTAGGGAATTTATACTGTAAGCTCCAATGGGGCAGGGACTGATGTGAGTGAGTTCTCTGTACAGCGCTGCGGAATTAGTGGCGCTATATAAATAAATGGTGATGAAATGTCCTTGGTGGGTATAGGAGTCAGTCAAAATTTACGATTTATCACGTGGCACCTGCCCCACAAAGATAATGACGAGTTCATCCAGCAATCCTTTTGCCCCACTATTTTTGCTATGAGAGGCGTATGATATGTTGGTAATCTGTTACGTTTAATGCCCAGGTATGTAATGCATGTCGATACACTTTGGCAGAGATGCATCAACTCACACTTCGTGCCCCCTCATCCTCTAGTGTTCCTTGTAGATTTCAGAAGTGAAACTCTGTTGCTGTTAAAGTTTTGGGACCCCCCTGGATTCAGACATGTTTTATTGTTGGGATGCTCCAGGCAATTCCTGCTTCCCCAAATAAAAAACAGTGCTGCCTCCTCCAATGACTCAAAGGTATATGATGTTCCATCTCCTGTCTCAATTCTCAAACCAGCTAGGTTGCTGTTGCTTGTGGTTTGACTTCGAGCACACTTTACTGAACGCCCTGCACTTGTAACTAACCACAGCAGAATAGTTGGCAAATACTATTATTTATTTTTATTTTTCCACTCTCTGGAGTCCTAAGACCTGTACTCCAGGTATTTTGCTATGACCAGATGTCAGGTATTTATATATATATATATATATATATATATATATACATATATATATATATATATATATATATATATATATATATATATATATATATATATATACAAGTTAACACGTGCATGATACTCATGCATTCTAGTCAAATCAAGCTACTTAAGGTGTTAAAAAGGTTCTTGTCATGCATTTGGGCCATAGCCCAGGCCTCAACCACCAACCACTCCCCACTGTCACCCCCGGCAACCACCAACCACTCCCAACTGTCACTTCTCCTTCAAGAAATATATATATATTTTTTTTTTAAATCTTTATAAACACTTTTAACAATTAACAAATTAAATTAACAAATTAAAAACATCTTAGTATACCAAATTTCAGCCCTTTCTGAATTTTTTTTCCCACACACTCTAAGAATTTAGTAGGTCAGTGTATAACTCTGCCCAACAGGTGGCGCTGCAGCTTGGTTTTATTTTTTCCACACACACACACACAGACAGACAGACTAACACATGCCACTAGACATTTATATTATAGATATATATATATATATATATATATATATATATATATATATACAATGTTACAAAATTAAACAATAGAAGTGGCGCTCAATTCAAGATCTGTATTAGTCCAATGTAGATTTACTCCTGGACACCTCCTTTATATCCAAGGTGGCAGCCTCCCTTCAAAGTTCAGATGTTCTATGAAAACAATGAAGAAGGGGTGTGGCGCTTGTGGTGTAGTATTAAGGGTGGTGTGTGCTCAAAGCCAAGGTGTGTGCACATGCGTACCAGATAGTTGCTTGGAAACAGCTCACTAATATGTAGTGGAGTATTTCACAATAGTTGTATAGGACTAATATGGTCTAGTGAGCTCATGTGAAGAAAGAGAAACCCAAAGAGTGTAATACCGTTACAAAGGTGAATCCATTTAACCCCAGCCACCCAAGATCAGGCGTACCAGAAAATAGATAAATATTGTTTATCTGTGGTGTATCCTTTCAACATCTGGGACTCTTCCTTATAGCAGAGGCTCATCAGTGCTCATCTCAAAGGTCGGCAGGTGGAAGGAGGTAAACAGCTTAACTGTAAAACTGCATCTCAGACATTCATAAAATCACTTCACTTTTCTTACACTATCACCTCCGTTAGTCTACATCTAGGGTGTACATATGTAATACATCCAATTATCCATGCTTATCCAAGAAATTAAACCAAACTACATTCAGGGACTTCCTGCGTGGTTCTCCGGCTTGAATTGATACTAGCCCAGGCAGAAACCAAATAAACAGTTAAAGACCGACCTTTGAGATAAGCGCTGATGAGCCTCTGCTATAAGGAAGAGTCCCAGATGTTAAAAGGATACACCACAAATAAGTGATATTAATCTATTTTCTATGCTGAAATAGAAATACTAGGGCTGGCAGGCTTGGTCTTCTGAATTTGCAGTCAAATTGTACGGTGTTATCAAAATGGATTCACAGCTGTACACAGAAGAGCAGGAGCACCAAGCAGCTGCTGGCACTAGTCATGATGATAGTAATCCCTCTACGTCATCTGGTAAAGCCTATATTAAATTGCATAGTGTTTGTAAGTCAGGGAAACAATAATGTAAAAAAACCACCTTTCACCTTGGTCAAGAAAAAAAGACCTGTAATGCAGGCAAAGTTATCTGCAGAAAAAAAGAGGATTTTTATAAATCCATTTCTCTGATTCCATTTGGGGGACACTGCTACCATGGGTTATGGAGTGAAGCTTGGGTAGTTGGCACTTAGCTAGTTAACTCTGTTAAATGTATGCTGACTGACCCCCCTCCCCCTCTACCAACCCCTGTAGCCTCAGTTTAATTATAAAGTCCCAAGGAAAATAGGCCAATCAACCAAGAACATACTGCAGAATAGCAGAAGGGAGGGATCGCAGTGTCCCCCAGATGGAATTAGAGAAATGGATTTTTTGTAAGTATAAAAATCCTCTTTTCTCTATCATCCTATCTGGGGGACACTGCTTACCATGGGGATGTTCTAAAGCAGCCCCCTAAGGGTGGGACCGCTCTGAAAAGCTGGCACATAGAGCACTTTGGCCAAAATTGGCGTCTGAAGACGCAAAGACATTAAATTTGTAGAATTTGGTAAAAGTATGGACCGAGGACCAGGTGGCTGCTCTGCACAGTTGGTCCGCTGAGGCCCCGTTTCTAGCTGCCCAAGACGCTCCCACCGACCGGGTGGAATGGGCAGTAAATCTTCCTGGCACAGGCCGTTTAGCCCTGATATAAGCCTGCCTAATAGTTGTAATAATCCATCTTGCCATGGGTTGTTTTGAGGTTGACCAACCTCTTTTCTGAGAATCAAAAAGGACAAATAATGAATCAGTGTGACGAATTTGAGAGGTCCTCCTCGCATAAATTTGAAGCGCTCTGACCACATCTAAACTCTCCATCAAATACCTATCAGAGGATGACTCTCCCCCCTGAAACACTAGAACCACAATCTCTTGGTTCATGTGAAAAGCCAAAACCACCTTCGGTACAAATGATGGAATAGTCCGAAGAACCGCTCTGTCCTCGTGAAAAACCAGATATGGTTCCTGACAAGAAAGAGCTCCTAACTCTGACACTCTGCGGGCCGATACAATCGCCAAAAGAAAAACTACTTTCCATGTCAGAAAGCTTAAATCAGCTGAATGTAAAGGCTCAAAAGGAGGACCCTTAAGCATATCGAGCACCAGGTTAAGATCCCATGGTGCCGTAGGCGGAGTATAAGGAGGCTGGATATGCAAGATACCTTGCAGGAAAGTCTTAATATCTGGCATATCCGCCAATCGGAGATGAAAGAAAACCGAAAGAGCTGACACCTGCACTTTTAAGGAACCCAATCGAAGACCCGCCTCCAAGCCATCCTGAAGGAATGTCAAAAAAAGGGGAAAGATGAAACGACGAAGTATGACAGAGCCGCTTCTCACACCATTTGATGTAAGTACGCCAGGCTCTGTGGTAAATACGAGCCGAAACTGGTTAACGAGGCCGCAACAGTGTGTTTACTACTATGGGTGAGAAACCTCTAGATCTCCAAAGGCTGGCTTCAACAGCCATGCCGTTAAAGTCAGCCGAGGCAAGTCCTGATATTGGAAAGGGCCTTGAAGAAGAAGGTCGTCTCGAAGTGGTAGATGCAATCCCTGACCTACCACCATGGAAATTATATCCGCGTACCACACACTATGCGGCCAGGCAGGGGCTACTAGTATTACTGGTAGTTTCCCTTGTCTCTCACGTCTGAGAACTCGGTGAATCATGGGTATTTGGGGAAACAGATATCCCAACCGGAAGTTCCATGGCATTGTCATGACGGCGACGGCTACTGCTAGGGGTTTTCTTGCCCTTGCGCAGAATCATGGTACCTTCCTGTTGTGCCTGGATGCCATGAGGTCTAGGTCCAGAAAACCCCATCACCGAGTCAGAGAATGGAAGACCTCCGGATGGAGTGACCACTCCCCCGGCATAATCGCATGCCGGCTTAGATAATCCGCTTCCCAGTTCTGGGATGAACACTGCTGAGACTGTGGGAATGTTTTGTTCCGCCCAGGTGAGGATCTGTGCTGCCACTGTCATTGCTCCTGCACTCCTGGTTCCCCCCTGTCTGTTGACATAAGCCACTGCCGTGGCATTGTCGGATTGAATCCTGACCGGAAAACCCTGTAGTAAGTTCTGGGCACACTGAAGAGCTAACAGCATGGCCTTCAATCCTAGAATGTTGATGGATAGGGAGGACTTTTGAATTGGCCACAGGCCCTGAAGCCGAAGATGAAGGACCACGGCCCTCCATCCTTTTAAGCTGGCGTCTGTGGTCACAATGATCCAGGACCATGGAGCAAAGGATTTGCCCACTGCCAGATGATCCTGAACCAGCCACCACTGAAGAGACATCCTTGCTTTGGAAGACAAACAGATTTTCTGACGTTCAAACTGCAAGTGGGAGCCTGACCATTTTGTCAAGAGATCCCATTGAAAACAGCGGCCAAAAGGAATCGTCTCAAAGGTTGCTACCATCTTTCCTAAGAGGCGCTTGCATAAATTAATTGTTGGACTGGGAGTGGCTAAGACCTTTGAAACTACTTTTCGTAGCGACTTGGCCTTCTCCTCTGGGAGAAACACCTTTTGTTCCTTGGTGTCCATGATGAACCCCAGGAAGGTCATACGCTCGCAGGGAATCAACTGAGATTTCTTTAGGTTTATTAACCACCCATGGTTCTCGAGAAACCTGATGGTTATAGTCAGGTGTTGTTGCAACAACACCCCTGATGCGGCTTTGATGAGGAGGTCGTCCAGATACGGAACTATTTTTACTCCATTGGAAGCCGCCAAGACAAGCCGCCATCACAGACATTATCTTTGTGAAAACTTTCAGCGCTGTAGAAAGGCCGAAGTGGAGAGCTTGAAGTTGATAGTGGGTTACCCCCACCGTAAATCTTAGAAGAGATTGATGCCCCTTCCTAGGGACATGAAGGTAAGCGTCCTTTATATCTATTGACGCTAGACCATTGATTACTGATCTGAGGGACTCCATGCGAAATTTGTCCACCCTTAGGTTCACATTTAGCCTTTTTAAATTTAAAATGGGTCGGAACGATCCGTCTGGCTTCGAGACCAAAAACAGGTTTGAATAAAACCCTTGTCTTTTCTGGCTGTCCGGAACCTTGCAAATAACGCCTGCAGAAAGAAGAGAAGCGACACAGACCTGCATCGCCTGTATCCTTTCTGGATTGCGAGGTAACAGGGCAATCTAACCTTACATGTTGAACAATATTTTGTAAGAGGTGTTTTTCCCTTCTCTGACATATTTACCAAGAGAGAAATCACACACACTGCAATATAAACAGTCACACAAGATAGTAGCCTGACTAAATACAAGTATAGCAACTAGTCTATACAGTAAAAGTTGTAACTTGTAATAAAAATGGTTAAAGATGGCTAAGTAGAATACTAAAAGATTTTATTTAATACTACTTGCGCCATATAACAATAGCCTTCTATCTAATAGGAATAGAAAGGTAAACAATAAAAAGAATAATGGTACTTAGCATTCCAGCTAAGCACTCTATGCATTCATGCTGAGGAAGTCTGTTCCCAGGATTCCTTTTGGCATGCAGATCGGGCTCACTGAAGTCTATGTCAGGGGTGGGGGAGCTCTATATTCCTTAGCTCCTCCCCCCGACTCTGTCCTGCTGCTGCTCAGAATCGGTGCTGTAGTGCTATGCAGCCACTGCATATATCATCGCCTGTCTCCTGTTTGCGCTGTTTACATCGGCTCCTCTGGATCGTGCAGCCCCAACAATGATTACCCCCTCCTATCTCTGAGGAGGGAAATTGGTATGCCCCGCAAGATGGCGGCCGCCAACACTCTGAGAACCGGCACTCTATGCCTGTGAACGCAGCACCGGTTGTCGGGAGGCTCTCAGAGTGACAGCGGTTTGAATAAACCGCCTGTCACTCTGTTAAGAAAAGCACTCTTTCGCTCTGTTAGTGAGAGCCGTCCGGCTCTCTTTCTAACAGAGCTGTGCCGCTGAAGTCACAGAGGAGTGTGTTCTCTATAAATAGAACACACTCCCTCGATCCACCTAAACCTAATCTCTAAAAAGAAAACATAACAGTAAATAAAAGTAAAAGTAAAACTTCACTAACACCTAAATATAAGCCCAACTCCTTGGGCACTTAGATTTAAACTGAGGCTACAGGGGTTGGTAGAGGGGAGGGGTCAGTCAGCATATATTTAACAGAGTTAACTAGCTAAGTGCCAACTCCCCAAGCTCCCCTCCACAACCCATGGTAAGCAGTGTCCCCCAGATAGGATGATAGAGAAAATAAAATTGCCAACATGCCATTCTACACACGCAGTGGCAAGGAAAGAATCGCCTTTTTCTATGAGTGCTAGTTCTGCAACTGTCACTGAGGCATCTTCTTGTAAGGTCAGTCGTGACCAAGCAAGACCTTGTCATTCAGACTCCAAAAGTGGTGTCCAAATACTTTTACGTGTAAAAGCTGAGCTGGAAGAAAACAGTAAGGCATTAGAGGAAAATGTATGTTCAGATTCAGAAATGACACAAATCCCTGAGGAGAGACTATCCACGAGTGCTATGTGTAATCCTGACCATTCTGATAGTGTACCCATAAAGAAGGTCCCTTTCAGCATTTCTGCAGATGTGTGCATGAACAGCCCAAGTGCATGAACAGCCCGGTGATGCACAAATTGAGGATGCCACTTTGGAATTGCAACAGGATGAGGGGGATATTTGTGTAGCCAACGAGGGCGCTAATGAGGATGTTGATGAGGATGATGTTGTTTGTGTAAGTCCTGCACTGGCGGAAGCAGGTCTTGCACGTAATAAAAATAAGGCCATTGTCATGCCTGGACATAAGACCAAAAAATTCACCTCTTATGTGTGGAGTTATTTTTACCCAATTCCTGACAACAGTTGTCTAGCCATTTGTAGTGTATGTAAAGCCACAGTCAGTCGAGGTAGGGACCTTAACCATCATCCATGTTACGCCATTTGAATCGAGTTCATGTCAAGCTGTTGGGAAAATTAGAAACTTATGCTAAAAAAATAAAAGCAAGCAGTTCATCATCAGGTAGGTCCCTTCTGTCAGCTAGATTCCGACACCTGCAATATACCCCACATCACCATCCTCATCAATATCCTCAGTAGCGATCGGAGTTAGTCCTGCATCCAAGTTGCTAAGGCTAGATGACTCTTCCACTATCCTGGATTCCTCAGAAGAATTATTGAGCGTTAGTCCCACTGCTGCTGCTGCTGCTGGGGTGAATTTTTATCCCAGAAGCAGACCAAGAAGAAGACTACTAGTAGTTTCCAACAATTGACTGTTAAACAATCCTTTGTGTCACTCCGCTCCCCGGGTACCTCCACCCGAGCCTCTAAACACTGACTGCCACTTTAAACTTTGGTTCCTAGTGCAGACTATTATTCATGTTCTGCATCTGTGATTACTGTATTTACTGTATTACAGCTTATGCAAGTAGCGTAGCGCATGCGCAATGCGCTACGTTAATTGCGTAAGCGCTAAATACAGTAATATGTGATTTCCCCACTAGCGTGGGAAAATGCCATAATACAGTACTTTGCTCTTACGCAAACAGCGTAAGAGCATTGCGGAACGGACCTCCTACTAGGTAGGAGGTGTTTGCGGCGGCTCCTGGCTATTTTTTTTCCCCCTTCAATCAAGACTAAAGATTCGGGATACTATAAATATGGGCCTCTTCTGGGCGAAGTGTTCCAGTTTGGCACAGATTCGTTTATGGAGGTATAAAATGGCTGGGACTGGGGCAAGCCGGCAAGATGGAAGTATAAATATTAAGGGACTGGGGCAAGCAAGGACACTTTGGAAGAAGAAAGAAGACATCATTGGTAAGTATTTGGGTTTTATTATTTTTAATAAATAGATGTGGTAAAAAAGAGGGTTGTTAGTGTCTTTATTGTGGGTTTTTTATTTTTAATAAATGTGTGGTTTGTATGAGGGTGTTGTTGTTTTGTTAACTTTTTTCTTTGTGGAACTACAGGGCCCAGCCAGCCAGGAATGTCAGGGCATGTTGGCACTTGTGGTTCTCCAAGTGCCAACATGCCCTGGCTGCCGTGGGTATGCTGGTGCTTGTAGTTATACAAGCAACAGCATGCTCACAGTTTTTAGGGCAACCTGGCTGGCTGGGACTTGTAGTTCCACAAACAAAATTGGTGTCAGTTTTTTTTTTTTAACCATTTAGCGCCGTATTACCCTACTACCCACAGCCCAGGGGTAGTAGGAAGAGCCCTAGTGCTATCAGCACTGGGCTGGTTCTTTCTAGGGGGGGGCCCGCTCGTTTTTTTCAGCGGACCCCACTCCCTAGGGAATCCAGCCCAGCGCTGAACAGTCTAGGGTTGGTTAGTCATTATGGCAGGGGGACCCCTGCCGCGCGTCCCCCTGCTATAGTGCCGCTAACCCTGACTGGTTTGCCTAGTGCTGGTAAAGTGAAAATCGGGGGCACCCCACGCAAAATTTTTCCCCGATTTTCACGGGACCAGCACTAGTCAGGCAGCACTAGGGTTAAGCATAAATAGCAGGGGGACCCCACGCTTTTTTTTTTTTTAACTTTGATCTGTTCTTTACAGTTTTTACTGACAGGGGCAGTGTAACAGTGATGTGTTTACAACTCACTGTTACAACACAGGAGAGTTTGCCAAACACAGGGGAGTTAGCTAAACTCGGGAGTGTTTACATCGCTCAAAATCGCCAGAGATGACCAGCGATTTTGAACATGAGTGTCAAAATCGCAGCTTGATACATTTCCAGTTTTTTTTTAAAAAAATCGCAGGTAAACACCCACGATTTGCCGCGATTTCAACACGCTGGCAAACTCGCAGTTTGATACATTTACCCCCCGGTCTGGTCTAAAAGAATTTGCCAAAAAACGTGACACCTCTGCCGTAACTCCACCTGATTATTGGAATTGAGAGAAGGTGTTTGTAGCCATCATTGTGAACTGTTTTCTGACAGCTGTCTCCTGGAGCTAGTGTTGAATCTTCATACTAACTCTTGGCTGCTGACTTCTGCCTCTCCAAGCATAAGGGGGCAGAAGATCAAGATATGAACAAATCTAGATACAGATTTTGTTACGCATTCACAGTATGGAAATGCGTATATTTATACCTTAAAAATAACGTACGTCTAACTCTAAATCTGGCCCTCCAGGGTTCACTTGGTTTGTTTTCTTTCTGACTGCTGACTCTTTATCTTGACCCCATTAAATATTTAATGGATAATATATCGGTGACAGGGATATTTCTTCCTGTCATTGATTATAAGTTATATGTTCCTGGAAATTATGCTATAAAGAGAATGCAACTCCAGTGTCCATAGCAAGTAAGTGGCTCAATAACATTTTTCAAACTAGTAAAAAGAACAAAAACAAAACATAGCTGAAGACTTCCTTTGTGAAGAAAAATGTCTTAATGTAGCAATACCGTATTCGGCCACAAGAGAGCAACATTGGATGTTCTTGCCAAAGTTGCCTGTCCACTCCCATTACTGTGTTTTCTACATTGTTTAAATAAAGTATATTTGACCAAATTACTAAAAATGACAGATTGACATAAAGTTAGTGATATTTTAAATTCATGTTTTAGTAGTAGCATTTTGGCAATTCATGCATTCTCTATAAAGAGGAAGGGTCATTTGCAAAGCTGCAAAAATGTGGAACTATAGGGCATTAATTTTTGGCAATACACCAGGCAGTGCCCCTGGCTCCATTGTTAGTCTTAATAGGCAGCAGATAACCTGGGACAGGACACATAGTTTATTCAGGTACAGGCTATGGGTCAGGGCAGTGCAGTATTCAGTGTCAGGGAACAAGCCAACATCAATGTCTCAAGCAAATCAGTCAGTACTCAGTAAAACATACTGGGCCTGAGTCATCAAGGAGAGCAAGGCAAAAAAAAAGGAGTAAAATTGATTCTGGACAAAACT